>NW_028270153.1:52819574-53122605 GCF_037043375.1 Chiloscyllium plagiosum | reverse complement strand
ATCTCCAAATCTCATCTCTGGAACCATCCATGTGAATCTTTTCATGGTCATCAGTACCAATGACACAGCTAGAAAAAGGGATGAGGATCTGAAAAGTAAATATAGGGAGTTAGATTGGAAGCTAAAAGGCAGGATGAGCAGAGTAATAATCTCAGGATTGCTACCAGTGCCACGGGCTAGTGAGGCTTGGAACTGAAAGTGAGTGCAGATGAACGTGGCTGCTGGGCTGGTGTAGGAGGGAGGGCTTCAGATATGTGGATCATTGGGATACCTTCTGGGAAAGGTGGGACCTGTACAGGGAGGACAGTTGCACCTGAACTGGAGGGGTACCCATATCCTGGGCAGGAGGTTTGCTAGAGCTCTTCAGGAGCATTTAGACTAGTTTGTCAGGGGGGGTGGGAACCGGATCAGAGGATGGGGTAACTGGTGAACAGGCAGATAAAGCATACAGAGAGTCTTTGAGGAAGGATAGTCAGTTGATAGGGCAACGTTGCAGTTCAGTGTGATGTGTTGAAGTGTGTCTATTTTAACACATAAAGTGTCAGGAATAAGGGTGATGGACTTAGAGCATGTATCAATACTTAGAGCTGCAGTGTTGTGGCCATTATGGGAGACTTGGATATCATAGAGGCAGGAATGGTTGTTGGATGTCCTGGGCTTTAGATGTTTCAAAAGGAATAGGGAGGAAGGTAAAAGAGGTGGGGGAGTGACACTGCTAATCAGGAATAGTAACACAGCTGCAGAAAGGGAGGTCATCGAGCAGGGTTTATCTGCAGAGTCTGTATGGGTGGAAGTCAGAAACAGGAAAGGAGTTTTTTACAGATCCCCCAATAGCAACAGAGACACAGAGAAGTAGATTGCGAGGCAGATTTTGGAAAGTTGCAGAAGTGAATCCTTAGAATGCATAAAGACAGTAGGACTATATTTAAGAGGGAAATCAGGAGGGCAAAAAGGAGACATGAGATAGCTTTAGCAAATAGAGTTAAGGAGAATCCAAAGGGTTTTTACAAGTACATTAAGGACAAAAGGGTAACTAGGGAGAGGATAGGACCCCTCAAAGAACAGCAAGGCGGCCTTTGAGTGGAGCCACAGAAAATGGGGGCGATAATAAATGAGTATTTTGCATCATTGTTTACTGTGGAAAAGGACAGGGAAGATATAGACTGTAGGGAAATAGATAGTGGCATCTTGAAAAATGTCCATATTAGAGAGGAGGAAGTGCTGGATGGCTTGTAATGTATAAAAGTGGATAAGCTCCCAGGACCTGATCAGGTGTACCCGAGAACTATTTGAGATGCTAGGGAAGTGATTGCTGGGCCCCTTGCTGAGATATTTGTATTATTGATAGTCACAGGTGAAGTGCTGGAAGACTGGAGGTTGGCTAATGTGGTGCCATTGTTTAAGAAAATTCGTAAGAACAAGTCAGGGAACTAAAGACCAGTGAGCCTGACCTCGGTGGTGGGCAAGTTGTTGGAGGGAATCCTGAGGGACAGAATGTTCATGTATTTGGAAAAGCAAAGACTGATTAGAGATAGTCAACATGGCTTTGTGTGTGGGAAATCACGTCTCACAAAATTGATTGAGTTTTTTGAAAAAGTAACAGAGGATTATGAGTGCAGAGCAGTAGACATGATCTGTATGGACTGCAGTAAGGAGTTCCGCAGGGTTCCCCATGGGAAACTGGTTAGCAAGGTTAGATCTCATGAAATACAGGGAGAACTAGCCATTTGGATACAGAACTGACTCGAAGGTAGAAGACAGAGGGTGGTGCTGGAGGGTTGTTTTTCAGACTGGAGGCCTGTGACCAGTGGAGTGTTACAAGGATCAGTGCTGGGTCCTCTACTTTTCGTCATTTACATAAATGATTTGTATGTGAGCATAAGAGGTATAGTTAGTAAGTTTGCAGATGACATCAAAGTTGGAGATGTAGTGGACAGCGAAGAGTGTTACCTCAGATTACAACAGGATCTTGATCAGATGGGCCAATAGGCTGAGGAGTGACAGATGGAGTTTAATTCAGATAAATGCGAGGTGCTGCATTTTGGAAAAGCAAATTTTAGCAGGACTTATACACTTAATGGTAAGGTCCTAGGGAGTGTTGCTGAACAAAGACACCTTGGAGTGCATATTCATAGCTCCTTGAAAGTGGAGTCGCAGGTAGATAGGATAGTGAAGAAAGCGTTTGGTATGCTTTCCTTTATTGGTCAGAGTATTGAGTACAGGAGTTGGGAGGTCATGTTGCGGCTGTACATGACATTGGTTAGGCCACTAATGGAATATTGCGTGCAATTCTGGTCTCCTTCTTATCGGAAAGATGTTATGAAACTTGAAAGGGTTCAGAAAAGATTTACAAGGATGTTGCCAGGGTTGGAGGATTTGAGCTATAGGGAGTGGTTGAACAGGCTGGGGCTGTTTTCCCTGGAGCTGAGGCTGAGGCGTAATCTCATAGAGGTTTACAAAATTATGAGGGGCATGGATAGGATAAATAGGCAAAGTTTTTTCCCTGGGGTGGAGGAGTCCAGAACCAGAGGGCAAAGGCTTAGGGTGAGAGGGGAAAGATATAAAAGAGACCTAAGAGGCAACATTTTCACACAGAGGGTGGAATGAGCTGCCAGAGGAAGTGGTGGAGGCTAGTACAATTGCAACATTTAAAAGGCACCTGGATGGGTATATGAATAGGAAGGGTTTGGAGGGATATGGGTCGGGTGCTGGCAGGTGGGACTAGATTGGGTTGGGATATCTGGTTGGCATGGATGGGTTGGACCGAAGGTTCTGTTTCCGTGTTGTACATCTCTACAACTCTACAAACATGGTTGTTGTCATGGGTGACTTCACCTTCCCTAATATTGATTGGAACTTGCTTCGTGCAAATAGTTTGGATGGAGTAGATTCTGTCAGGTGTGTCCAGAAAGGATTCCTGACTCAATGTGGATAGGTCAACTGGATGTGAAGGTTGGTGGAGTTGTGGACAGTGTGGAGGGCTATTGTGAGTTGCAACAAGTCATTGACAGGATGCAGAGCTGGGCTGAGAAGTGGCAGATGGAGTTCAACCTGGAAAAGTGTGAAGTGATTCATTTTGGAAGGTCGTATTTGAATGCAGAATACAGTGTTAAAGGCAGGATTCTTGACAGTGTAGAGGAAAAGAAGGATATTTCAATCCACATCCAGAAATCCCTCAAAGTTGCCATCCAGGTTGACAGGGTTATTAAGATGGTGTATGGTGTGTTGGCTTTCATTAGCAGGGGATTGAGTTTAAGAGCCGTGAGCTAATGCTGCCGCTCTATAGAGCCTGGTTAGAGCACACTTGGAATATTGTGTTCAGTTCTGGTCGCCTCATTATCGGAAGGATGTGGAAGCTTTAGAGAGGGTGCAGAGGAGATTTACCAGGATGTTGCCTAGACTGGAGGGTGTGTCTAATGAAGAAAGTTTGAGGGAGCTACAGCTTTTCTCAATGGGGCAAAGAAGGATGAGAGGTTATTTGAAAGAGGTGTACTAGATGATGAGAGACATCGATAGAATGGATAGTCAGAGACTTATTTCCAGGGTGGAGATGTCTCTCACAAGGGGGTATAATTTTAGGGTGATGGGAGGAAGGTTTAGGGGAGATGTCAGAGGTAGGTTCTTTACACAGAGAGTGGTGGGTGTGTGGAATGCACTGCCAGTTGTGGTAGTCGAGTCGGACACATTAGGGACACTTAAGCGACTCTTGGATAGGCACATGCATGATAGTAAAATGTAGAATTTGTAGGTTAGTTTGATCTTAGAATAGGATAAAAGGTCGGCACAACATCGAGGGCGGAAGGGCCTGTGCTGTGCTGTATTGTTCTGTGTTCTATAAATTGTGGTACTGCAACTGGACACAATATATCAGTTATAGCTGAACCAGATTTTTATGCAGATTTGTCAGAACTTCCTTATTCTTTTATTCTATCCTCCTATTTATAATGATGATAGAATAAATAAAGCACATTTATTAATCATCCTCTCAAATTGCTCAGGCACCTTCAATGATCTATGTACAAATACTTCTCCCTCAGATCCTGTTGCTTCTGCACCCCCTTTAGATTTGTACAATTTACGTTTTTTTACTGTGTGTCTCTGTGCTTCTGACTAAAACAAATAACTTCACATTTTTCTGCATTAAATTTCACCTTTTACTTGTCTGCCCATTCCACCATCCTGTGTCTGCCTTTGGCATCACACTCATCATAGCTCACATTACTTCCAAGCTTGTTCTGATCTCCAAATTTGTAAATTATGCTTTGCATACAAAAGTGTATGTTATTAATATTGGAAGAGCAGGAGTTTTAACCTTAGCTTGTGGGAACCCCAGTAAAAACTTGCCTCTGTACACAATACTATGTTGCTTTCAAAAATCCAAATGACTATTCAAGAAGTTTGTTGAAGATATTCAAGTCCAGCAGAAATAGTACCTCTGTTACTGTCCTCAACCACTGTCTCTGCCAGTGAGCTCCATATGTCCACCATTCTCTTGGCAAAGAAGTTTCTTCTGAAGTCCCTTTTGATTTCCTGTCAAATATCCCATATTGTTGGCCATTCATTTCTCCACAAATGGAAACACTGTCTCCAATATCAAAAGCTTTCCTTGTTCTAAGCTCACTATCAAAGTCCAAAGATGCACAGGCTAAGTGGATCGGCCATGCTAAATTACCCTTAGTGTCCAGGGATGTTCAGGCTAGGTGGGTTAGCCATGGGAAATGCAGGGTTACAGGATGAAGGGATGGGTCCGGGTAGGTGCTCTTTGGAGGGTCAGTGTGGATTCAATGCTCAGAATGGCCTGCTTCCACACTGTAGGGTTTCTATGATACTATAACCAGGCCTCTCATTTTGAGAGGTGGTTATTTAGCCTTTCCTGATTGATATAACCTAACATCATCTTTTCCACACTGGCCAATGCTTCTATATTCTTTTGTAATATAATGGGCACAGTTCTCCAGATCTAGGAAACCAATGTATGATACAACTTTTGTAAGATACCTGTGTTTTAATCCTATATCCCTAGCAATAAACCTCATGCTTGGTTTGGTATTTTACAGCCTTATTACTTACATTATTACTTGAACTTCTAGTGTATTTATACTCCCACTTTAATTCTTACTTTCCATGTAAATATGAGGTTTCTTTATTTTTCTTAGCAAGATTAATGCATCATGTTCATCTACAGTGAAATTCATTTGTCAATTATCTGCTACACGTTTATTGTAGTTTATTGCAGCTTTGCTGGCCTAATCTATGTGATCTTAATAGTCGAATATACTTGTGAATATAAATACTTCTGTAATCTTTTTATTCTCTGACCAGATTAACATGACGAGCAAGTTGTGAGTACAATGAAAAGGAGAATGTATAACACAGTTATTCAGTGACATATTCTGTGTTTGCCCTAAATCCACCTTTCAGGTTTTAAAGTGCCCTTTCATGTGAATAATGTGCAGAAAAATATGAAGAACCTTGATGAGCTGGATGTTTTTTTCTGAACCTCTGTGAAGCCCATGCTTAATAGTGACTGCCTTCCTATTGGAAGATCTGGCCCAATGTTACATGTGTAGTTCTGTACCCGAATACCAACATGGCCCCCTGAATTCCACTCACCATTTTGTCTGTCACGAGAAATGGTTTCAGTTGCAACTTGAACTGAAGAAAGGCAAATATGGTTGCCTCCCTATATTTCCTATTTCTTGCAATCTGTAACATTCAGAGTGACAGATACTTTCTTAAGCCTGTGTGAACCTGAGCAGATCAAAGGGTTTGTGGACCATAGGGGAAGCTGGTTCTGGAATTGGAAACTTTTGGCATATAAGTTTAAAAGTTATTGAGAACCTCACATTTAATAATTTGTGTGTGTCTTTAAATATGGTTATCGATTATACAGCTTTGTTCTTAAAAGGTAAATGACCAATAAATTAACCAGTATTATGAAAGTGTTTACACACATTGCACTGCATTATCCAAAGGATAAAGTGTTCTTTTGCATTCAGGAGTTTTGAGATATGTCTTTTGGATTCTATGTTTCTAACTTTCATTGATTCACAGTCCAGGTAATTTATTCAGTCTTTTGAAGCAGTGGTGCAGATAAGTTTAAATTTTTTTCTACTTCAGTAGTCTTTTAATCTGTATATTTCTGGAAGCTTTGCTGACACAGCCATGCTTTAAAAACCCATAATGAATGTTTTGTCTCACCTTCCAGATCTTAGCTCAATGAGGTTACTTTATGCAGTTAATCAATGGAATTATATTATGAAAGTTTTGATAAGTTCTAAACTTATTACGGATTTAGCTTAATTTGTAATTGACACAGTTGTCAAAGAGACTGAGATTTACTTAGATTTAATTTAAGTTGAGCACCTATAGTTTTTGAAGAGTCCTTTGAATGTATGGTTCTTTTTACAGTTTTATGAGTATCTCCAGGACTTCTCAATGTTATTATAGGGCTCATGAATTCTGCTAATATTGTACACTTGGGATAGAATTTTATAGAGGTCTGCACACCACAGGCTATAGTGAGAAACATGGCAGAGTAGTGTGAGAGGTCCAGAGAGGCCTATCTTGAAACTGGGAACAACTATCTGCAACTTTTAATTAAGTTCTGGGTTTAGAGGTGAGATTCTTGCCATGCATTGGCTTGATGTCTATGAAGGAGGTCCACCTGGTTGACCTTGTTACAATCATTATACCGTCCATTTAAATGAACAAAACTGACGTCCAAAATAATGTCAGATTCAGCCCTTGGTGCTTTTTGTGCATTGGGGTTTACATGGAGGGGGGTGGTGAGGATAAGGCAGGTCATGGAGTGAGATGGAATGCCTAATGTTTCTGCATAAGTGGACAGGTGTATCAGTAAGTGGAAGTGAGCTTCCAAGATGTTCACCTTGGCACTTATTCTTTCCTCTTTTATATCTGCCTCAGTAGGCTGCCATCCTGACTCCAGCATGGCCTTGCTCCATGGGCAGAAAGTTTGACGCGCCTGTCAGGTAAACTAGGAGGTGGTAATATAACATTAAGAAGTGGTCTGACTCACAATTCTTACTTCAAATAGGGAAATCTGTTCTGTCAACTCTGTTTCTCTCTCTCTCTCTATGGATACTTGCCAGAACCGTGGAACATTTACAGGATTTTCTGTTATTACATCAGGATTCTAGGGTCTGCAGTATTTTGCTCTAGAACATCGCAAGGCTGGAGGAAATTATCGAGCTAGAGAGGTGGCTAGACCATGGAGGGAGGTCAAAACAAGACTGAGAATTTTAAAATCATAATGCTACTTGGGCTGATATGAATGTAAGTTAGCAAGCAAAACGTGGTAGGTTAATGACACTTGGTATGAAAGGGATATGGTGATCAGAGTTTGAGAAAACATCAGGTTCACAGAGGGTAGCTGGTAGGAGACCATCCAGAAATAGTCAGCACTGGCATAGTTAGACTTAGAGGTAAAATAAATGCATGAAAACAGCAAAGAAAATGTGGAACTTAACTGAAGGTTGTTGAAAATTAGGGTTTAGGTATTCAATTAACATTATATTCCCTCTACTCTGTCTATGACATGACAATTTGTAAAATGCAATGGTTATATAGTCATTATAGTCACATTTTGTCAATGGCTCATTGGTCTAGGGGTATGATTCTTGCTTAGGGGCTTGTACATTGCAGACATACGAGAGGTCATGGCTTCAAATAGACAAGCCCTGATTCCTTACCTTCAGTTTGGGGCCCTCTTGTAGTGCAATGGTAATATGCCTGCCCCTGAACTGTGAGACCTGCGTTCAAGTCCCATCTGTACTGGAACACATTGATCAGAAAAATAGGTGAATTAAAAAACAATTAAACTAACCCAAACTTCCAACCCAACTATTTAGGGAAATATATACATAAGCCCAATTTGTGACCCTCATGTGATGCAGTAGTAATGTCCCTACCTCCTGGTCCAGAAGGCCTGCCTTCAAGTCCCACCAATCCAGAGGTATGTAAGAACATCTCTGAAGAGATTGATAAGAAAAGTAGGTTTTATTAAAAAAAAACATAACGTGGCACATGCTGAAGCCTAAACAACTCTATCAAGGGTAACAGGTAACACTCTTCTATCAAGACAGTAACATCTTTATATGTTTGGTGATAGTCTGACTTCATCTAAATGCTCCCTGGTCTGCCCAAGGCTACACTCTCCCCAAAAAATATACACTATCCAAAAGATTTGTGAACAAAATAATTATGCAAACATTTCATTTTGAATTTTACAGGATTTTTAAGCAAATTGAACCAATATAATTGTAACTATTTCAATGTGTGCGATCCTGTTCCCCTCCTATTAGAAGGATGCTGTGAAACTTGAAAGGGTTCAGAAAAGATTTACAAGGAAGTTGCCAGGGTTGGAAGATTTGAGTTAGAGGGAGAGGCTGAATAGGCTGGGGCTGTTTTCCCTGGAGTGTCTAAGACTGAGGGGTGACCTTATGGAGGTTTATAAAATCATAAGGGTCATGGATAGGGTAAATAGACAAAGTCTCTTCCCTGAGGTGGGGGAGTCCAGAACTAGAAGGCATAGGTTTAGGGTGAGAGGGGTAAAATTTAAAAGAGACCTCAGGGATAACTTTTTCACGCAGAGGGTGTTGTGGGTATGAAATGAGTTGCCAGAGAAAGTGGTGGATGCTCTTACAATTACAACATTTAAAAAAGGATAGGTATATGATTAGGAAGGGTTTAGAAGGATATGGGCCAGGTGCTGGCATAGGGACTTGATTAGGTTTGGATAGCTGGTCAGCATGGATGAGTTGGACCGAAGGGTCTGTTTCAATGCTTTACATCTCTATCACTCTATGACATCCCTGAGCACACAGTCCAGTCACATTGGAATGTTCCAGTTTGGTTGAGGAAAACGCCTTGCACTGGAAGATCAACAAGTTTCAGACAGACCAAAGAGTGCCTTTTACTGAGTTGATAGCCTTCCAGCTACAACTGATGTTTACCTTGGTGTATGTACCTGGAAACAGCCTGTACGAACACAGAATCCTGTGCCACAGATATGTTTGGTAAGAACTTCACTAAAAACAATTGCATCTCTCTCCAGATCTACATTGCAAAGGCACATTCCACAATGAGGTGGACAAAAGCCTCTTCCCCACCACATCCACCTTGAGGACAAGATATGGAGAGGTTGACCTATTTGAAATTTTACTGGTTCTGTCAGAGGTGACAGGTATTCTGCCCACTCTTTAGGTGCTTAAGTGGCTGTTACAGATGCGGAGAGTGCAAAGGGTGCAAGGGGGAGGGGGAAATAAGCTCGGTTCCCCAATTCTATTAACAAAAAACAGAAATTGCTGACAAAACTCAGCAAGTCTGGCAGTATCTGTGGGCTGAAAGCAGAGTTAATGTTTAGAGTCTGGTGACACTTCATCAGAGCTGAGGAATCACTTATGCCTCCTTATCCATTTTCTTATCATGCCTTCAACAATTTTCCTGAATGCCTTAATTACACCATATCTAATTATGGTTGATGCAGTTGATTGTTACACTTTGCAATATTGCTAGTGCAAGGATGCCTTTGCACCACTTGAGGGCAGATTTTGTGCATTGTTTGAGTTCATTCTGTTACATAAACCTCAGATCTTGTGACAAATTTCAAAGGATAAAAAGAATTTTATTGGCACAGTGTTGAACTGAAATGTTTATTTAGTTTATGTACACATGAATATATGAACGTATGAATTAGGAGCAAGAATAGGCTATTCAGAATCTTGAGCCTGCTCTGCTATTCAATATGATCATGGTGATCTAATGGTAATGTCAATTCCACTTTACTGCCTACACCTGATCATCTTTCAACCTCTTGCTTGGCAAGAATCATTCTGCCATTACTTTAACAAATATTCAAAGAGTCTGCTTCCATCAGCTTTCAGGCGGCAAATTCTAAAGTCTCATGAAACTCTCTGAGAGTTTCAACTTTGAAAAAAACTCATTTCACTTAATCTCTGTTTAAATGATATATAATCCCTGACTCTTAAATGGTGTAGTAGTAAAGTGGATTTGACATTACCATTAGATCACCCAAGACGATGAACAGCAGAACAGATTCAAGGTTCCAAATGGTGGCCCTTAATTCTGGATTCATCTTAAAGATAGAGGTTTCCTCTTACCAGGATCTTCTTACTTAAACTTAGTATGGCAATGTTTATGTTCCACTCAAGCACTTTGATTAATTATAAGATTCCACTATACTTTCATTCTGATTTCCCATATTCAGGTACTGTAAGATCAAATGAAAATTGATCTGCTTATATTCAACTCTCCTGCAATTTCCATGTACATTAGTCTTATCCTTGCTGACTAACATTGGTCCCTGTTTCAACAGCGCATTGATTTTAAAATTTTCAAACCTGGTTTCACCCCAGACTGCTACCACTCTCCAACCCTTGGTCATGCTGAGCCATTTTCTTTCCATTTGCAGAGACACTGGTTATGTTATTGCACCTTTCCTAATTCATCATTCTTTATTACGAGTCAAAATAATCAGTTGCTATGGTTATTCAACCAGAAGAACATCACAACTATGGTATGTTCAGTCTCATTGTCATATCCTGTTCAGAATTCATGTTGCCCAGCAGGAATTATTGTGCAACATCAGGGTTTAGAAATCAGTATTGACTTTAACTTTTCCTCCATCAGCCTGGTGGCACTGTTGGTGCTTGTTCAATAACAACACATACAACCAAATACTGAACACAGAAGCAATCGTCCCAAAACCCACAAATGAAGCTACATTAGAACATTATTTCACACTGCAGCGCAGAGGAACTAGGGAGAGCAGAGGAAAATCACCTATACATCGTATTAAAAAAGAACGGGTACCCCATGAACACAGTCCGCTGATTTCTTAGCAACAAACCCAAAAAAGCAGACAAATCACGCCCAGAATCCCTAGCCACTCTCCCCTACCTCCCCTATCGGAAATGACTGCCAGACTACTCAAACATTTTGGTATCATGGGAGCACATAAATCCACCAACACATTAAAACAACAGCTTAAAACAGAACTTAAAAGACCCTATACAGAAAACAAGCAAAATTTACAAAATACCTTGCAAGAGCTGAAACAAACACTATATTGGACAAACAGGCAGAAAACTAGCCACCAGGATACATGAACATCAACTATCCACAAAAAGACATGACCCACTCTCACTATTATCCTTATATACCGATGAGGAAGGACACCACTTAGACTGGGACAACACATCCATCCCACGAGAGAGGTGCATGAGAATTCCTAGAAGCATGGCATACCAACTGGAACTCTATCAACAAACACATTGATTTGGACATCATCTACCACCCTCTCAGAAAAAGAACAGGAAATAACATCACCAACACAGGAAATGGCATCACTAACCCAAGGAAACCTAATCACATAAATAGAAAGTGGGACATAACACCATTGCTTCACCAGAGGCGCACTGATGATTTTACCTAGTACGGTGAGGAAATGTCTGATAAGGAACCTTGCAGTTCAGCGAGCTACAGTCTAATTACTTGTAATAAATAATAATTCTCAGTTAAAACAGAAATCTAGACCACGCTTTCTATCAGGAGAAAGTGAGGACTGCAGATGCTGGAGATCAGAGCTGAAAATGTGTTGCTGGAAAAGCGCAGCAGGTCAGGCAGCATCCAAGGAGCAGGAGAATCGACATTTCGGGCATGAGCCTGAAGAAGGGCTTATGCCCGAAACGTTGATTCTCCTACTCCTTGGATGCTGACTGACCTGCCACGCTTTCTATCAACCTTCATTTGAAAGTCAGGTAAATTGGAGTACTAAGTGCATCTTGAAAAATCGCAACTTTAACATTTAATATGACTCTGGGAATACCAGACAGGAGGCTGGAAGAACACAGCAGGCCAGATGGCATTGGGAGGCGTTGACGTTTCAAGTGTAACCCTTCTTCAGGATCCAAAACATCGACTTCTTCACCTCCTGATGCTGCCTGACTTGCTATGCTCTTCCAGCCTCCTGCCTGTCTATTTTGGATTCTAGCATCTGCAGTTTTTTTTTGTCTCTGGGGATACCAGGGCTTAATTTACAGTGTGCTACCTGCAATGGATCAATGACAAGAAAAACAGAGTTCACATTTCCAGTCCAATATGACATTTACTGAAGGGAGCCTAGTGGCCATATTACTGGACCTGGATTATTATTACATAAACATGGATTTAAAATTCCATCAAGACATCTGAGGGATATTTGAATTCAATTAACTAAATAAACATAGAATCAAAATCTAGTTTCTATAATGGTGACCATGAAAGTGATTGTTGTGAAAGTCCAGCAAGCTCACTAATATTCTTTAAAGAAGAATCCTTACATTTTTAAAATGATTTATGACAGATAGTGACATGTTTGTTACTGCACTGCCCTTCAAAATATCCCAGTAAGTAGCTCAGTTGTATTGAAACTGCTTAGAAGAAAGTCAAGTAAGAATAAAACAGGGTGAATCACCCAGCATCAATCTGGACGTTAGACATGACAGAGGCACACTACCCTGTTGACTCTATAGTGTTCTTGTCTCTTCTCGGTGGGGGGGGTGGGGAGCTAATGCCAAAACTGGAAGAGCTGTGCTGCATACCAGTAAAACAATAACCTAACATAGTCAGATTAATGTCTCAGATAGCGCTATCACCTTATATAGGTATGTCCTGTCAGAGGATACATTCAGCAGAGGTGGCTTCTTACTGTCACAATTGAGGTGCCAGTCCCCTTCATCACCATTCCTGGGCATGTCTGGTCCTGCTGGCAGGGCAGATTGACCAGAAATTATTACACAGTGATATACTATCAGGAGAGAATGGCCTTGTGAATAATCAACATTGACTCAGGACCTCAGGGAATCTCATGGCAGTAGGCAAAATTGGACAAGGAAATCACCTGCTAATTCCATATGTCACCTCCTTGAGCAGATGGATCATCACTGCTCCATGTTCAACAGCCAGGGTGTCAAGGGCACAGAATCTATTGCATGTGGGACCCTCAATATCCATCACTAAGGGTGGTTGTGTAGCATCATTATTGATCATGAAGATATAATACTTGCCAATTTATACTTATGGAAGACAGTGAGATGATCAAAGCAAAGGAAAAACCTACTTGACCTCATCCTTATCAAGCAACCTATTATTGATACATCTGTTCTTGACAGGATTGGCCAGAGATTACCTTGTGGAGATGAATCTTCAGCATCAGACTAAGGACATACTCCATCATGTCGTTAAATGGGATTGATTCAGAATGATCTAGCAACTTCAGACTGGGCTTGCATGAGTCACTGTGGACCATCATCAGCAATCAAAAACAGCCTGTAATTCATGGCCTAGCATTACCTTCAGTCTATTATTTTCATCAAACCAGGGATCAATCATGGCTCAATGAGGAGTGAACATGAACATCTCAAGTGCAGCATTTGGCAGGGTGTAAAATCTTTTTTTATTTTTAACAACAGTTCATGAGATATCTTCAGGGTATTTTTTGAGTTTTGGGAGCTATGTGCTAGTTTTCAAGAACTCTTTGTTTTCAGTCCCATTAACTTCTTCCTTGGAGGATACAATGACACAGTAATTTTTTAAAATATTTATGGACGTTTTTAAAAACAATATTTTTTTGCTTTGTGGCAGATTTGAATTCGCAGAGAAGCAAAATCAGGAGATTTCATTAATATCCCCAATAAATATCATTGCTCTGTTAAACTTAAAGCCATAACATGAGAAAACTTAGCTCACAATGAGCCTGTCAATCATAGATATGGGAGCGGAGCATGTTGTTATTCAATAATGATTCAGCAGTTAAATGTCAAGGGAAGACGGTCAGACTCACTTTTGTGTGATCCTCTTGTGACACAAACATTGCTTGCTCAATTATTAGCTCAAGACTGAATCGTGTCAGGTCATGCTGTACAACACATGCTGCTTTTATTATCTAAGTTAAAAATCACACAACACCAGGTTATAGTCCAACAGGTTTATTTGGAAGCACACTAGCTTTCGGAGCGCCACTCCTTCATCAGGTGGTTGTGGAGGACACAATTGTAAGACACAGAATTTATAGCAAAAATTTACAATGTGATGTAACTGAAATTATACATTGAAAAAAATACCTTGATTGTTTGTTTAGTCTTTCATCTGTTTGAATACCATGATAGTTTCACTTCTTTCTTTTTTAAAAAAGTTGCATTCTCAGGTTGTGTGATTTTTAACTTTGTACACCCCAGTCCAACATCGGCATCTCCAAATCATGTTTGGAGGCCTTGTGAATATTATTGAACAATGTGCAATAATCAGTGAACATTTCCATTTCAGACTTTATTACAAAGGGAAGGTCATTGATGAAGCAGTTGAAGATGATTGGATAATTCGCACCGCAGTGCTACAAGTCAGCTCTATTGAACAGCTTTGACATAGGCGGTAAAAAGGTCTGGAGCTAAATGCTCTTAATAGAGCTAAGTAGCATTGAATAACTTGCTGGAGAGTAAATTCCATTTGATAGCATTGTCAATTGAACCTTCCAACATTTTAATAATGATTAAGAGCAGGCATATAGCAGACTGGTAATTGGCCAGTTTGAATTTGTTCTGATTGTTGCAAACAGGATATACCTTGGCTACTGTGAGATAGTGTGTTATGAGGTATTGTGTTATAGGTTATCTTTATTAACTCACTTACCAGCATACTATATGTTACTGTATTTTCACGCCTTATTAGCTCTTGCTACAAGCAGTGTTTACCTCTGAATAAGTGTAGCATACCATTCCCATCAAGTATCCACAAAACATTATAGTATTAATCAGCCCTTACCAACCATGTCCTGGACCTGAATAGATTCCTCAATTAGTCTAAGCACCTGTTGAATACCTTTTGACTGGGCCATTATACCTTGAAGAAACTAACTGACAAAACAGTGTTTCCATGAAATTGCATGAATGAATGAAACTCATACTGGTAAATAGTAAATAAATCTCACAGCCCAGCTGCAGCAATCAGTTTAATATCCTTTATTATTTTGTTAAGTACACATACAATTTCTAACTTATTTAAAGCATATAGGCCTAGTATTTTTACTAACATTTACTAATTTAAGACAAAAGGACTAACAGTTCTTAATTATGCAAAACACCCTTAAATCCCATAAAATGTAACAGCCAGCACTTAGTTTAACCCACCTCCTTCTCCCAGGACAGAAGCCCCTCAAACCTTTGTGCACTATAAATAAAAAATGTAACACCATAATGATGGAATTCTAATATTTATTAAGGGCAGTGTATAAAGGTGCTCTTAAAAACTTAAAAACTCTTTTAAAATGTAAAAAATTCAGGATTCTATTGCCGCCTGGAATTTGTGCTGTGATTGCTGAATGAAGAGGCTATTTTCACCATTCATCAATTTCGGTCGTTATTTGACCACAATCCCACACTACTTATCACGTCATTAGAGAGAAATCAATAATGAGCTAGATGGGAAAAAGACATGACTAGGGCCACAGCTATTGCTAAAGCACTGCAGCCAGGATGTTGTGAGGGTCCATTACATTTGGCATTTCAGTGTTCCAGCCACATCCTGATAAACAGAGTGAATGGAATTCACTGAAGAATGGCATTAGTGATGCTGAAAACCTTAGGAGGAGGCCAAGATGGAAATTCCACTTGGCACATGTGGCAGGCAGAAGGTAGTTGGAAGTGTTTCAGCCTTTTGTTTTGCCCTGGCTCCCACTGTCATTGAGAAGGGGTCTATTTGTGGAGCTTCCTCTTCCTCATTTTTAGGTATATCTGATGTCAACACTCAAAGTACAATGAGGCATTGGACAAATTCACTTCCAAAATCAGGTTCTTCCCTGTGGTGAATCATGATCCTATTAGCAGGAGAATGGGAAGTAAGGTTGTCGAGTCAAGGAGCGAGACCGGGAGTGGGGATGAGGAGTGAAGATATAACTGGAGAGTGAGATCATGGTTTAATGAATGATGCCAGTAACTGAGGTTGGTTTCAATGTCAGTGATTGAGGCCCACTGATAGAATCTAGGCAGCAGATAGATGATTTCCAGATTAAGGCTAGGGGCCTAATGGCAAACGGAGGCTGCAAAGAAGGGAAAGATGTGTCTCAAAAGGGGGAATGAAGAGCTGGAAACAGAGATGAAAGCACTGCAAAGGGAAAAAAAGGAGAATTCAGGCACTACAAAGTAACCATTTAGCTGTGACCTTATCAACCTGTAGTGAGCATGCTTAGGGTGAAGACCTTTCACGTATCAAAGTGTTTCAATTTTTTAAAAATAAAGTACTGACTGCTAACTGACATTGTTGTTTCATTCCAATTAAAAACGGTTATGTCTGGAAAATTAAAGATTCTTTTGCAAGTTGTGGCTTTAAGTTTAATGGAGCAGTGTAACCCTTGGGAATCGCAATACCATCCAAGAGAAAGCAGCTATCTTAATTAGCATCCCATCCACCAAAATAAATATTTATTCTGTTCACGATTGATGCACAGTGGCTTTCAAATTCAGAACCTCTGGTCCCAAGAGAAAAAAGGTGCCTGGGGACACCACCAATTGTTCCAATTTCCATAATGCCCTGACTTAGACTCTGCAGGGTCAAAGTCCTGGAATTCCCACTCCAACAGCATTGTCAGTTTAAGCAGCACTTAAGGAGATAGCTTAATACCACCTTCTCAAAAGCAATTAGGAATGGGCATGAAATAGTGGCTTGCTGGCAATACTTACATTTTATGAAGGAAGTAAATCATTACTCCAGCAATCAACCTACAGCACTTGCAGCCATGATTCCCGACCTCATACAAAAGCAGACATGATTCCTAGTTAGGATTAAATTGAAGTATTGCCCAATTCATAATATATTAAAATTTTGTAACTACTGTTATGAAGTTGAAGGCATGTACTGTACCCTTAAGGGAGAGTGAATGCTGTTCTGAACTGAGAGCTCACAAGCACCTGTCACATGACTAACTAGCAGTCTCAGAGTGTATTGGAAAATATGTAACATTCGGCTGTGAAGTGGATACCTGAGTTAGTTGCTGTTTTGACAACAATTTGAATTTAACCAATCAGTTTAAATTATGCCCCAGGATACTAAAACCCAATAGCGTTTGCATTTTGTTTGGTTTTGCCAAAAGCGAACCAATGAGACAATCTGATGTTGGGGGTATACGAAAGACAGGCAATTTGAAAGTCAGACACAGTAACTGCCATTGAAACACTTTCTATCAAAGGTACCTTTTCATATGAAATATATTTGCAGTAAAAAGGAAGACGACGACCCTGGGAGATCTTCAGCTGGAAGAAGAAAGATACTGACGATGACAGCCACTGTATGGTTTTGAAATTAAGTTGATGCAATTTTAATAAGTGTTTTATTGGAATAGTACATTGTTATATAGTTTAAGGCAAATAATAATTAGTTAAGAGGGAGGGGGCTCAGAGTTGTGAATACTAGTTGCTTAATGTTCACATTTGGAGTTAAAGAATAATTTGGTATTATTTTCTTTTAAATAGTGGAATTTGGGAGTTCTCTGTCACTCATATTTTAATAGATTACGAGGTGAGGTGAAGTTTTCTGGGTGTTTGGTTTAATTACCAGAGGGGTTCTCTGCCATATCGTAACACTACACATTTTTCCGCTTCAAAACCTTCCCTTCCATTTTATGTTCTTGTTGTGCTTTTGTGTCTGACTTTACCTTGATTATTTTCTCTGTTCAGATTTAAAATTAAAACTGCTCTTGCAATTTATTAATCTGTAATTACTTTCACCTGCCAGTGTGCTGCTCAAATACGCCTTCTCACAGGAGGCTCCAAACAACTTTACAACCCAGATCTTTCTTACTGAGATGGATAATTTGCGTTAGATAATTTCCTGGCTTGCCACACCCATCTTGATTAAAAGGCACCTGAAAGGCCCAGACTTGGTTCTGGACAGGAGAAGATGTTGTCTGAGTCGAGCTCCCCATCCCTGGAAAAAGAACAGAGAATACTACAGAGTGCCAACATTTGGTTAAAAGACCTATCCCCTTCTCTGAGACTTTGTCTCAGTTATTTTGTTAAATCTTTTGCCTTCTACTCCTCAGCACACTCTCTCCATTACATGCCATCCACTTTCATGGCCTCTTATTGCCCCTATGATAACTCAATGCTCACTCATGAAACCTCTCCTAGCCATGGCCTTCACTCCCTGCATTACTATTCATGGTCATTCCATGCCATTTACCCAATATACATAACCCACAAACCAAATGAACTCTATAGTAACAACAGCATATGTGAAACTACTCAGAAATAAAAGCACCTTTCATAATCCATTGAAAAAATGATATTCCTACAGCCCTATTAGAGTGTCATTAGATCCTCATACCTCTGAATCATATGCACGTTAACACTGAGACATTGATGTTAAAAAACGTGTTAGAACCACATAAAGCTGTCAGTCAGGCAAAATAAACAGCTGTGTATGCAAACTATCACTAACGTTAGCCATTTGAGTTCGAACTCTTAGATAAGTCTCAATTTCCTATAGCAAAGTAAACAAGAGGCCACTCACATGACCATTTTACGATGATGGGTTCTCCATCGAGCATTCATAATGAAGCTTGCCCCTTCATTTCAAGTGGCTCTGGAATTGTTATGACTCCTTGAATATATGGGCTTACCTCTCTGTTTCCCATAATTATTGTCAATTTTGCTCAATAAGTGATAGTGCTACAGAAAAGATATTAGTTTTTTAAAAAGTTGAAAAGCTGGTTTCCCCTGGAGCATTGGAGGCTGAGGGGTCTGTTTTTGTGCTGTACATCTCCATGACTCTGTGACTATAATTGAAGTCTACATCTACACACACCCACACTAACCTTGTACACTTTAAGGCTACACTGTGATCTTGAGTTCTTGAAAGATATTATCAATTCAACTGCTCTTGATGATTGACTCATCTCCCCATTCTTACATTTAAAAAACAGTTGTACCTGTCATTAATCCTTTTTTTAAAACAGTGAGTTGGTGAATCGTTAGTTCCTGACAATCACCTTGAGATTTTGAAGATTGCTGAGTACATTTTAATATTGTTTGAGGTTTAGCATCGACTAGATTCATTCTCATGTTGCAGGTAAAGGCTTACAAATGAAAAAAACCTGGGAATTATATAATTGAATAAAATGTAGTGTTTGAACAAAAATTCAATTCATTTACATATTCTACAAACAAAATCATCAGGAACCCATGATCCATCTAGGTCATTGTGGATTGTTGATCAATTGCTTCAGGAGAAAAACAACATAATTTGCGTGGCTATATAGCTGCCCCAAGGGTCTTCGTTTGCCAATTGGTGTGACTATGCTGTTCCTAGCATTACGGGCAGCATGGTGGCTCAATAGTTAGCACTGCTGCCTCACAGCACCAGGGACCCAGGTTCGATTCCAACCTCAGGCGATTGTCTGTGTGGAGTTTGTACATTCTCCCCATGTCTGTGTGGGTTTCCTCTGGGTGCTCCGGTTTCCACCCATAGTCCAAAGATGTGCAGGTCAGGTGAATTGGTCATGCTAAATTGCCTGTATTGCTAGGTGCATTAGTCAGAGGGTAAAGGATCTGGGTGGGTTACTCTTTGGAGGGTCGGTGTGGACTGGTTGGGCTGAAGGGCCTGTTTCCACACTGTAAGTAATCTAATCTAATTTAGCACACCATCTATCTCGTCCCAAGATATTCTGAATCTGATAGTTCTTTGTGTGGACAAGAACATTGTGTCGTAAATTCTATGCGGACTAGTTACTAACTGAAACATGCTGTCCCTCATCCTATTGTAGAGGATGTCTGGAAAGTAACACTATTTAACATTCTACTTATTTTACATTATAAAAGAAAAACCATCCATAGCACTTCACAGCTCATTCAGTTTCTCTGGAAGTGAATTGTTGCAATGTAGAATTACATAGGTTTCCTTGCCACACAGATCACTCCAGGTCTGAACAACCAATGTTGCCTGAATTTTACTGGTATCACTGTTCTCCGAGGAGAGGGAGCCTTGGAACTCTTATTTGCACCACCTTCAGGTTGTTGCTGTTCCACGTGTGGCTATTGATTTTATAGTTAAGGTGCAGTCTGCTTCAGAATAATAGCTCCCACACAGCAGCCTTGATTTCATAAGAAGCAGAGATCAGACTGCTTTGTTGACTGCTGCTGTATTGAGATTGAAGTAAACCTTTTTGAACATTGGCTCAGACATGATTCAGTACAGACCAAAAAATAAAAGTAGTTCAGAACAATTCAGCAAAGTCTGTCATGTGAAATAATCGATATTTCTAAGCAATAAAAATAATGCACCTTAACGTGGCCATGATGCAATCACTGGCAAAGTAGGAAAACTTGCTAACAGGAAAATTCAGCCTGTAAGATATGTGCCCTTTGTCCTTGTGCTCCCCATACATGGGAATAGATTTTTCTAGTCCATCTCAGCAAAACCTGTTATAATCTTATATACCCCAATCAAATCTCACCTCAATCTACCTTGTATCTAAACTCCCCCGTCTCTGGAATTATACTGGTAAAACTCCCATCGATCCTGTCAAAAACTCTCACACCTGTCCTAATGTCTATGAACAAAAACTGTATATAATACATTAGTTATGGCTTAACAAGAAACTTGTGCAAATTTCCCAACCAATTTTTCTTTGGTTTTTGAACATGTCCAGTCTCTCTTGTTTAATAGTATTAAATGTATATTTTTACAATGGAGAATTATAAAGTAGGCATGATTGCAAAATGGACAATGCCAGTTCCATTCCAACAGGCAGTCCAAGTGCTTTTTATTTTGAATATTCTTCTAACATTGCAAACTAATTGTCTGAACATCACTCCAATCTTTATATTTTAAAAAACTTAAATACAAAAGGCTGCAAAAGATGGCATTCTGCGGGTCACCCAATTTAATGTTCCAGACTTAATCAATACTCCTCCCTGAAACCAATCCAAAAGGGCATAATCATCAAATTAAATATGTTGTTTGAATATAAAGGCCATGGATTTCACAAAGTATAGAGGTGTGAATCAACAACATATGATGTGTGACCTACAAGACCACCAATCCTAAGAGAAGCTGGATTTGATACTTCAATAAGACAAACTAGCATCGGTATTTTTGAGTTGAAAAAGTGCCTCGCAATAATCTTTATAGTTAAGTGATAATTTATCACTGAACTGAGAAAGAGTAGTTGCACTGAAACCTCCAAAAAGTCTGCAAAACAAAACAGGTCTCTCTCTCTCTCTCTCTCTTTGTGAGCAGAAGGCACTCAAAGGCACAGAAAACAAGAATTTCTGACTCCAAAAAATATCTAGGTCCAACTAACTAGCTCCCGAACTGAGGAATGCTCTGGTCAATAACAATGTGAGATCACTGCTAGAAACTAAAAGAACTGTGGGAAGGTACCTGCTTCCTCCCTTGATTTTGAATTTTGACCCTAGATTTATGGGATTTTGTTCACGTTTGCTTATATTTCCCAGCCATGAGAGTTCTGCAGAACTTTCTGCTTGTCCTAGTTGTGAATGTGTGTGTTTGTGAATGTGTGTGTGTTGGGATTTAGAAGGGTTATTGTCTAGGTGTGCATATTAGTAATTGTAAAAAAAAAAGTTTGTTATAATAAATAAGCTTTTTTTGTTATTGATGGTGAGTTTATTTTATCTTAAGGAGTGGTCAAAGACAGACATTTTAGCAATTAAATTGGTCATTTATATATCTGTAACAACTTGTGGAATAGTGGGGTTTGTTTTTCAGTGCACCTTTCCCTTCTGGAACGTGACAACTATCAAACCTTTGTATAACTTTCAATAACTCTGTTAAATAACCCTCTTAACTTTCCCTACACTAAAGAAAACAGGCTAAGCTCCATGAATCTGTACACAGTTAAATTCCCTCATTGGAGGTATCCTCTGAGATATCAGTTCTCATTGATCTTTACACCCATCTCAATTGGAGAAAGTGAGGACTACAGATAAAATCGAAGAGTGTGTTGCTGGAAAAGCACAGCCGGTCAAGCAGCATCTGAGGAGCAGGAGAATCGATGCTTTGAGCATCAGTCCTTCATCAGGAATGAGGCTTTGGGCTAAGGGGCCTGAGAGATAAATAGGAGGGGGTGGGGCTGGGGGAAAGGTAGCTGGGAATGTGATAGATAGATAAATGTGGGGGTGAACGTGATAGGTTGGAGAGGAGGGTAGAGCTGTAGTTGGGAAGAAAGAAGGACAGGTAGGACTAAAAATTGAAGAGTGTCATGCTGGAAAAGCACATAAAACACCACCGCCCAGTGGCTGAACACTTTCACTCCGCCAAGGACATGCAAGTCCTGGTCCTCTTCTCCTGTCAAACCCTACCACCTGATGCGTGGAGGAAGAATGCCTCATCTTTTATCTTGGGATCCTCCAACCACACAGGATCAATGTGGATTTCACCAGTTTCCTCATTTCCCCTTTCCCCACTTTATCCCAGTTTCAACCTTGCAACTTGACACCATCCTCTTGAACTGTCCTATCTGTCCTCCTTCCTTCCCACCTATCCTCTCCAACCTATCACCTTCACCCCCACCTTCATCTACCAATTGCATTCCCAGCTACCTCCCCCACCAGCCCCACCCCCTCCCCCTCCCCCTCCCATTTATTTCTCAGCCCCCTTGGCCCACAAGCCTCATTCCTGATGAAGGGCTTATGCTCAAAACGTGCATTCTCCACAGATGCTGCCTGACCGGCTGTGCTTTTTCAGCACCACACTCTTTGACACCCATCTCACCTGGAAAAGACCTGCGGACTTGTAAGAGATCACAGGATGAGATGCCCATGCTTTCTGCCTCCTCTTTAGAATCAGCTAGAAGATACTTTCAGACAGAGTTCCACTAGAAACTATTGAATTGGGTGCAAATCAGCCACAGTAATTAACAGCAATTCCCTCTAACCTGGAGATTCGGAAAGAGAGAAGGACTCCTGAACCTGTTAAAATTTTAATTTCAACTCCTCAAAGGGTGACAACAAGAAACCTTATAGCCTGCTGAGAATCTTTTATTTTAAAATACTTCAAAGCTTTGAAACCATCTTAATTAAATAAAAAAAATCTATTAAGCAGGCTTCCAAGCAATTTGCAATGTGCTCTGTCAGTTAATGCCTGGACATGGGGACAACGATAGTGGAAGGTGACAATGTATTTTGACTCAACAGGGAATTGGTTGCTGAGTATCAGGAGGATCTTACGTTCTTTACTTTGCTAAATCATGTAGGCATTTAACATTAGCACATTGTTGTTTAATGCAGGTTGTGTATAATTGAAACATCTAGGGCCAAGCTTTTATGGAAAGGTTATACGGTAGGTTAGGAATTCAGTGGTAGTTTCAAATTTTCACTAAGGCAGTGAAGCAAGGTGAGAAAAATATCTCCACAACAGAGAATTGTTAGTAATTTGTGAGCACTTTGCCCCAGGAACCAATGAAATTGGCCAGCACTGTAGCTTTTATGAAAAAGGTAAGTAAAACCTCTGAAGTGATGGATGGGAAAAGCAGAGGGGACCTGATTTTGGATTGTTCTAACAACAGAATGTGATTGAGTGAAAACCTCCTTCTGTGCTATAAGTATCTTAGATCCAAAGCTGAAAGTCTCATCAAGAGTTAGTACAGGTGAATGACCTAACATTTTCATCTGAACAATATAGGTCTGAAAGTCAGGTTTGACAGAAAAATAGTAAAACGGCTTTGCCATATCCAAAGTGCCTCTTTTAATGTCTTCAAAAAACTTTTTCCTTTCACCATGCTTCTTCCTTCTTAGGTTGTTACCTGCTTGCTAACTTCCCTGGATTTTGTTTTTTAAAGAGGAGTGTCAGCACTGTATCCAAAGACAGAGTTTTGGTCAAGTTATTTCAGATTTCCAACAAATGCAGTCTCCTGTTTTATATCAAACTTTGTCATTGCAATTTAGTAGGTTTCTTTCTCCAAAACTCAGGTTAAATTTCATGGTGTATTAAACAGCACATGATTATACCATTCATCTACTGGAATGCACCTTCCACTCTTTCTGCTTTATTAACTGTCCTTTTTCTGTGTATTCTTGTAATTCAGAAATTGTTAAAGAGAAATGAGAATGATTATGTTAATGCTGATAATATTGGAATTACAACACAATTGAAAATAATGGTAAGTTAACAGACAGTAATTCTCAGTGGGAACAATGTTTGAAGATCAACATTTACATTTGAACTTAACTCTTCCATCAATAATGACACAATTGCAGGCTGTATTTTTTCTAAAATGCTTTAGTATGAAGACTTATTAGTCCATAACTCCCTAATACATTACAGATAATTACAATCGTAAAATTATATGGAACAGAAAGAAGCCATTGGTCTCATTGTTTTGGCTTTTTGCTGTCATACTGAATTAGACCCACTCCCTTGCACTTTCCTTGTCATCCTACAAAAACATTTCTCTTCAAATACTTATCCAATTCTCTTTTGAAAATTATCATTGGTGCTCATGCCACCACCCTCTTAGCTCATATGTATTTTCTGTCTGAAGTTACTGAAAGAGCTTGCAGAATCATTTCTTGTTTACTTAGTAACTGTTTCTGTTAAAGTTCAGACTGTAAACTCAACTGCTTTCTGAACTGATATTATAAGAAGGTTTTTCTACTACCTTAAGTCAGGTTTAATTCTGGAATTTAACTATGGCAGGTGCTTTCATTGTCCCTCATTTGCAATATGTATCACATCGGATGGAGCTTTATATTTAACCAGCAAACAGTTTGATTTGAATTTAGCATGTATTTAAGTAAAGGCACATACTGAATCTGTTTCACAGATTTTTCAGGCAAAATGTTTTAGATTACAGCAATTCGCTTTATACAATACCTTTCCTTGCATTGCTACTGGAAATGATTTCTCCATATTTAAACTATGCAAGGTCAACATATATCCTTTTTGGAAATATAAACTGGAAAATGGAAGTTTACACTCTTCTGTCATGCAGAGAATGAAAGTGGAACTGGATGGTGCTCTGTTAATGACTACATAAGTTTATGTAACTTTTGCTGGATTTAATACTTTAATGAGAGACACTGGCACGAAGTAATTTTAGCTTATTAAAAAAACTGCCCAGCAATAGCCTTTATAATTACGCAGGAGTTGGTCATTGAACTGAGAAGGAGTAACTGCACTGAGACTTTCAAAAGGTGGGCGAAACAAAAAAAGTCTCTATCTCTTTACGAGTAGAATACATTCAAAGGCACAGAAAAGAAGAATTTATAACTCAAAAAATATCCAGGTCCAACTGCCAGCTCCAAATTGAGGGCTGCTCTGGTCAAGAACAATACAAGATCATTGCCAGAAACCAAAAGAACTGTGAGAAGGTCACCTTCCTCTCTTGATTTTGAATTTTGACCCTTGATTCATGGAATTTGTTCATGTTTGTTTATATTTCCCAGCCATGAGAGTTCTGTGGAACTATCTGGTTGTGAATGCATTTTGTTTTAGATTATTTACAGTGTGGAAACAGGCCCTTTGGCCCAACAAGTCCACACTGACCTGCCGAAGCGCAAACCACCCAGACCCATTCCCCTACATTTACCCCTCCGCCTAACACTACGGGCAATTTAGCATGGCCAATTCACCTGACCTGCACAGTTTCAGACTGTGGGAGGAAACCAGAGCACCCAGAGGAAACCACGCAGACACGGGGAGAATATGCAAACTCCACACAGTCAGTCGCCTGAAGCGGGAATTGAACCCGGGTCTGTGGCGCTGTGAGGCAGCAGTGCTAACCACTGTTCATTTGCGTGTGTGTGTGTTGGGATTTAAAAGGGTTGTTGTCTAGGTGTGTATATGAGCAATGAATAACCTGTTTTGCCACTTGTAAGATGATAAAGTTCATTACAATAAAGATTTGTTTTCTAATTTATTGATGTAAGCTGGTGAGAATTTATTTTGTTTTAGCTAGTGGTGAAAGTCAGGCAAATTTGGTCATTTATACATCTGCAACAACTGTTGGAACAATGGGGTTTGATTTTGGGTGCACTCTTCCCATCTGGGACATGACAGCTATCAAACATTTGCATGATGTTCAGTAACTATGTTAAATAACTCTCTTAACATTTGCTGCACCAAGAAAAACAGGCTAAGCTCCATCAGTCTGTACACAGCTAAATTCCCTCATCTTTGGTATCCTCTGAGGTATCAGTTCTCATTTAATTCAAACCTCATAGCATCCATGAAGCATAATTGCTTCCTTATTGGTAGTTGTTCAATTACTTATGTCCTGAACTCTGGGATTACCCTCCAATCCTATCTGCCTTTTGTTAAGATGCTCCTTAAAACTTTTGACCATCAGGCCGAACAAAATATTGTGAGGCTGAATGTCCATTTTTATTTTATAACTTGTACTTGAGTATCGATTCAAAGACAACTGGGAAGAGGCAATTAATGTTGGCCTTGCAACACTACTGAACTTGGAAGATTGAGTCATGAAATATAACTGTCCTGTGAAAAGATTTGGAAAGTTAATTATTTTAAATGGACTCAGTCATTTAGTTTTGGCCCAGTTAGTTTTGTTGGCTGGACAGTTGGTCTCTCATGCAGAGTGCAGGTTGAAGTTCCATACCCCCTGAGGTTACCATCAGAGGCCCACGTTTTCCTGAGGTGTAGCGACCTTCTGGTTAAACTCAGCATCAGTTGTCCCTCTGTAACTAAAGAGTGAGACTATGGTGACTTTGTCTCATAATTATTTGTTTAAATCGTATTAATATGGCATAGATTCCTAATTCAAACCACACAGAGTCATATGACAGACCCTTCGGTCCAACCAGTCCATGCTGAATATAATTTCAAACTAAAATAATTACACTTGCCTGCTCCTAGTCCATATCCCCCCAAACCTTTCCTATTCATGTACCTATCCAAGTGTCTGCCAAATGTTGTAGTTGGACTCACTTATTCATGTACGTATCCAAATGCCTTTGAAATATTGTAACTATACCCACATCCTTCCTGTGCAAATTCATTCCACACATGAACCACTGTGGAAAAAAAGATGTTGTCCCTCATGTCCTTTTTAAATCTCTCTCCTCTCACTTTAAAAATATGCCCCTTAGTTTTAAACTTCCCGATCTTGGGGAAAAGACCTTTGCTATTCACCTTGTCTGTGTCCATCAAGATTTTAAAAACTTCCATAAAGGACACCCTTCAATCTTCTACACTCCAGTGAAAAATGTCCCAACCTATCCAGCCTATTTTTAAAACTCAACCTCCCCCCCACTCATACCTGGCAACATTCTGGTAAATCTTTTCTGAACCCTCTCCAGTTTAAAAACATCCTTCCTATAACAGAGCAAATAGAACTGCACACAGTAGTATCTAACTGTTGTATGGGATTCTCGGATACTGTTTACAATAGTAATGTGAAGGCACCTTTTCTTCTTATATGAATAGTTTGTTATAATCCTGTTAAAGAGTTTGATTATTATACATTGTATTCACTATTCTGGATTAGTGGTGCTGGAAGAGCACAGCAGTTCAGGCAGCATCCGAGGAGCAGTAAAATTTTACTGTTCAGGATGCTGCCTGAACTGTGTGCTCTTCCAGCACCACTAATCCAGAATCTGGTTTCCAGCATCTGCAGTCATTGTTTTTACCATATTCACTTGCTCAGTGCTATGGATGTGAATATTTGAACAAAATGCTTTATGATTCATGCCTTGCTAATCACAAGTTAATGTCAATGAGCTCACTGTTATTGCAAATCCCCTTCCTTTCAGTAGGGCCTATTAATATTACAGATGAATAAGTAAATGGCAAGGTTCCATGTCCAGCAGCGAGGGTGGCATTTTAGGACACACAAGAGGTCCAGCAGGTTCTTTCTATATCTCTTATCTTCTTTTATAAATTTATAAATATAAGCTCTCCTTCAGGCTATACAGTTCTCCTTCTCATCACAGTTGACTTTCTCCACACACTGCCCACTCAACCTCCAACCAGGAGAGCTGACAGCAACTCAGTACTGAAATGTAAATGAGAAGGCTGCATCACTTTCTAACAGTAATTTATTAAGTGTGAAAATGGGCCAAGAGAAAAATCTATCCTCTAGGCAGCTGATTATCACAACTTACTACATGACAGAAATTCAAAATCTGAGGTTAATAGTTCTTCTGCTTAAAGGTCCTTTTAATGTGAAACTTTTAAAGTTGCATCAATGTCAAATGTTGCCTAAAGAAATCAGTCCTTTCTTAAAATGTGAGGCAGCAACTACAAGTCTATGGCTAGTCATAAGTTGAGACAGGGGTGGCACAGTGGTTAGCACTGCTGCCTCACAGCCCCAGGGTCCCAGGTTTGATTCTAGCCTTGGGCGACTGTCTGTGTGGAGATTAGATTTTTTTTTAAGATTACATTAGATTACATTACAGTGTGGAAACAGGCCCTTCGGCCCAACAAGTCCACATCAACCCGCCGAAGCGCAACCCACCCCATACCCCTACATTTACCCCTTACCTAACACTACGGGCAATTTAGCATGGCCAATTCACCTTACCTGCACATCTTTGGACTGTGGGAGGAAACCGGAGCACCCAGAGGAAACCCACGCAGACACGGGGAGAATGTGCAAACTCCACACAGTCAGTCGCCTGAGGCGGGAATTGAACCCGGGTCTCTGGCACTGTGAGGCAGCAGTGCTAACCACTGTGCCACCGTGCCGCCCACTATTTGCGCATTCTCCCCGCATCTGCGTGGATTTCCTCCCAGAGTCCACGCAGGTGAATTGGCCGTGCTAAATTGCCCATAGTGTTAGGTGCATTAGTCAGAGGGAAATGAGACTTGGTGGGTTACTCAGAGGGTTGGTGTGGACTTGTTGGGCCAAAGGGCCTGTTTCCACACTGTAGGGGATCTAATCTTGAACATCAAAAGCTTGGTTTGTATTCACATCCAGCCTTATTCAGAAAGGCATCAAATCCACATAGAATTTCGGAAGATCCAGATTTTCAATTCCAGGATAACTTTCCAGATGCTGGTTCATTTTCTTTTCCAATCCGTAGGTATCTGGTCCCTGAAGCTGATCAATTCTTACTTTATTTCAGAAGATCAAAAATGACGGTGTTGCTGTGACGCTATTGACAGCAGAAAACCCTTCTATCTGCTCTGAGTAACTTGGAACAAGGTCACAAAACAGGTCAGTGCCCATGGCCCAATCAAAAGTCCATGGATCCAATGCAGGAATAAGGATGATGGATTGCTTATACTTCATAAGGTTAAGTGGCACCATTAATTCAGATAAGTGCGAGGTGCTGCATTTTGGGAAAGCAAATCTTAGCAGGACTTATACACTTAATGGTAAGGTCCTAGGGAGTGTTGCTGAACAAAGAGACCTTGGAGTGCAGGTTCATAGCCCCTTGAAAGTGGAGTCGCAGGTAGGTAGGATAGTGAAGAAGGTGTTTGGTATGCTTTCCTTTATTGGTCAGAGTATTGAGTACAGGAGTTTGGAGGTCATGTTGCGGTTGTACAGGATATTGCATTCAATTCTGGTCTCCTTCCTATTGGAAAGATGTTGTGAAACTTGAAAGGGTTCAGAAAAGATTTACAATGACGTTGTCAGGGTTGGAGTGTCTGAGCTATAGGGAGAGGCTGAATAGGCTGGGACTGTTGTCCCTGGAGCGTTAGAGGCAGAGGGGTGACCTTGTAGAGGTTTACAAAATTATGAGGGGCATGGATAGGATAAATAGACAAAGTCTTTTCCCTGGGGTCGGGGAGTCCAAAACTAGAGGGCATAGGTTTAGGGTGAGAGGGGAAAGATATAAAAGAGACCTAAGGGGCAACTTTTTCACACAGAGGGTGGTACGTATATGGAATGAGCTGCCAGAGGATGTGGTGGAGGCTGGTACAATTGCAACATTTAAGAGGCATTTGGATGGGTATATGAATAGGAAGGGTTTGGAGGGATATAGGCCGGGTGCTGGCAGGTGGGACTAGATTGGGTTGGGATATCTGGTCGGCATGGACAGGTTGGACCGAAGGGTCTGTTTCCATGCTGTACATCTCTATGACTCTATGACTGTCACTCAGAGGACATTTCTCTGCACAAGCTTGCCCACACTTCCCAGCTCAGGAATGAAGGGCTGACAGCCATCTCATGCTTTCAATGTCCTAACAGTTCTGGGGGGCAGTGCACTCCCTACTCAAATCACTGGGGAGAGTTCAAGACTATGTACAGAAATCTGTGGTGATCACACTCACTTTATATTCGTAGGTCAAGATGAATCACAACATGAAGGAAGATGGCTCAAACTGGAGCCGGGTATTTGAATCCTCATTCTATATGACAAGCAAACCTCAGAGCTGGTGAGGACGACCATGACTTTCCCCACATCAGTGAGGAAACCCACTGTCTTCTAATGTTGGTGTCAGCTATTAGTTTACATGAGTGACTGCATATATTCACCACCTATTTTTCTTCTCCACTCCAGGTGCCAGCCAATACCAGAAGAAGCTAAAATATAAGATGCCACAATCTCTCCTCATTAGCAGCACCAGCTCAGAGGGTGATGTTTCTGAAGTGTCAGAGGAGGCAGCAGCATGGTATTTAGACTGCAACAACCAGCAGCAAGGAGCCTGTCACCCCAGGTAAGGCCACTCGGTAAGTACATCGCTGAAAGAGGTTCAGAGCCAGTGGAGGAAGCAACAGCTGAGGTCTTGGAGGTTCAGAGGGCATTGGGAAACCAGGAACCTGCTGAGCGTTATGCAGGTGGTTTTGTGCTAAGTTATAAGTGACACATTGAACCTACTGAGCCACACAGGGGAACACGCAGCAGTGATGCTAGAGACCCTCACTAGATTTGAATGAAAGAGGGAGGAGGCTATCCAAGCTCTGGCTACTGTCACAGCTCCAGCATGTAAATGTTTGGCTGCTTCAGTTGGAACACCCAGATCCAGGAGAGCACACAGTGTCTGCCAAATATGAACTCTAATCTGAGTCCATCACTGAAGTCCCAGGTGCTCGGCATTAATGGCAAGACAAGAGGAAGGTGAGATCCTCCAACTGCACCTTTACCTAAGGGAGGCAAAGAAGCCACATTAGTCACCCAAAAGGAGGAAGAGTGACAGCCAGAAATCCCAAGGATTTCCTCTCAGTGCTCTATCTCTCCACTTCCCCTCTGTAGTGATCCCTTTACCTTGAGCAGGTCAGGAGGGTACATCTCAACTGTGCAGGAGACTCTCGGCAGTCCAGGCCCTGAGCCCACAGGAGACTTCCAGCTAATTCATCACCATCATCAAGTTATAGTCACTAAAAGGCTGCCTCCATTTTAGCTCAGAATGTCAGAATCGCACGAAGATATAGTGGTCAACAAATAAAAACAATGACATTTGTGCGCACATGGGTGGCACAGGTGCTTATTGCATGTACCTGGTTTGCTCTTTTAAAAAATATATATTCACTTGCACTGTTGTAACATTTACTGTAGCCTTATTACATTGTGATGTACTATCCTGCTAACTTAAAGTGAAAGGAATGAAACATCTTCCCCAGCAGAAGGCTAGACAGCTCTTGCATCAGTCCACCTTTTATCGTATCATATCAGCAGCAATGTGTGAGCTTAAAGCTATTCTCATGACCCAGTGAAGTATGGAGCTGGCTTTTGGGGATCACAGTCAAGGCCAGTGAGATTAGTTTCAGGGGCTGTGGCCGGAGGTTGGATAACGACATTGGGGACGATACAGAGACAACCTATGTGAGTGAGGAGAAATGTGGGGGGGTTCTGCAGGGTGCAGGAAGGAAAGGTCATTTCCTGGCTGGGCTTCATAAAGCTATGTGAAATATGATCAATAAGAGGTAGGGAATACACAAATATAGGGTAAAAGGACCTCTTTCTCTTGGAGGGATTGGAACAGAAAAATGCTAAGATTTACTCCAGCCATAGTAATGAAATTATGTTAGGAATGCTTGTTTGTAGTTAAAGATTATGTGGACAACTGGAAGATATTGAGCTGTGTGCAGATCTTCTAGAATAAAAAGGACTGATTGCCCTTAATGATTGGAATAACCTCTATGTAAGAAACTGTGGGATCTCTGTGCTGGTGGTTACTAAGAAATCTTGGCTAGTTTTGAGTTCTACTTCAAGTACCTGATGAGTGAAAAAAAAGACAAAAGGGAAGCAGTAATATAGAGCAAAAAGGCAGAAAGATCTCTGTATCTTCTTTGAAGTTCGGGAATCTGATAAATCAACACCTCAGCATCCTGACTACCTTGCAAGCTTTGAGAAGTTTAATTATGACCGTGCTTTAAAATATCTTGCATTGATACATACCCATCAGGGAGGAGAAAGTGAGGACTGCAGATGCTGAAGATTAGAGTCGAGAGTGTGGTGCTGGAAAAGCACAACAGGTCAGGCAGCATCCAAGGAGCAGGAGAATCAACATTTTGTGCATTTCCCCTTCATCAGGAATGCGCTTATTCCTGATAAAGAGCTTATGCCCAAAATATCGATTCTCCAGCTCCTTGGATGCTGCCTGACCTGCTGTGCTTTTCCAGCACCACACTCTTGATTCATAACCATCAGCAATTCAATTCTGACAATACAGAGCTCTGTAACGGTTCACAAATAGCTGTGTTGCGGATCATTTGTCAGTCAATGATGAGTAAGAATATAGGAAGGAGATAGAGTGCTTGGTGTCACAGTGCAATGATAACAACCTCCCTCAATGTCGGCAAAACAAAAGACCTGATCATTGACTTCAGGAAGAAAGGAGGAAGTCACGCCCCCACCTACATCAACTGAGGTGGAGAGGGTTGAGAGTGTCAAGTTCCTAGGAGTGATGAGAACCGACAATCTGTCCTGGACCTCCCATGTAAATGTGAAGGTCAAGAAGGCACAACAACTTCTCTTCTTTCTCAGGCTGCTTAGAAAATTCGACATGTTCATAGGGACCTTCACAACCATTACCGATGCACCATAGAAAGCATTATATCCTGGTGCATAATGGCTTGAAACCGTAATTGCTATGCCCAGGACTATAAGAAGCGAATGAAACTTGTGTGCACAGTCTCGATCATCACGGAAGTCAACATCCCATCCATGGACTCCATTTACACCTTCCGTTGCTGGTATGCCAACATCATCAATGACCCCTCCCAACCTTGTAATGATCTCTTCCAATCTTCTCCATCAGGCAGACGATACAGAGGCTTGAACACACTCACAGGACTGATGGAAATGTTTTTCCTTCCTATCATTACTGAACACAAAAAGCGACATCGTGGGAAGAATCAAATACTGAGAACAAGAAAGAACAGTGCTACCTTTGTGACAGATCTCGAAACAAATATTTTTATACAGTCTGTTGAATAAATTGCAACATCAGATTTGACTTTATTGCTGATAATGAGCTATCACAAGTTCAAGAACAGTTTTTCAACTCTTCATCATTCAAAGGAGAGTAATAGTACTAGCAGCAAGGGTAACAAGAGTTTTCCAGTATGTTTGAGGAAGATGCAAAAATGTTGGGTTCACTGGTGGGTGACCGTAGATGGGGAATGAAACAGTCAACCTTAACAATCAAACAAAGTGAAGAACTCTCACACTTCAAAGCAGATGTGTCAACAGATTGAGAATAAAGGTTTGCTTGAACACAATCGAGATGGGCTGCATGTGACTGTGGAAGCCAGACCAATGTCTATAAGTTCAGGATATGGTTAAGAAGAATGTACCAGGTCTAAAAATCCCAGGAAGAAAATACTTGCTTGAACAGAGCTGCTGACTTTCATGAGACTGAAGATTCCCTAAGTAAGTTTATGGGACAACTGCCTTAATTAACAGGAAAAAGTTCCTATGCAAAACAAATCTGGGACATGAAACATCCTCCAGATCAGGCAGTGGTCTAACTAGAACAATATCTTCAGCAATAAAAGATTCAAAAGTGGAGAAATCTCCTGGAGACCAATCCAGGTCAAGATCAGAATCAAGGTTGACAATCCTCAAACAAATGACTTACCAATCTTCCATGTCTGAAGAAAGTGCACTCTTGAAGAAATGTGAAATTTCCAGACTGCCTGAATTTGAGAAGTCTGACACTTGAGTGGAAATTGGGTAGTGGTGAATGTAAAAATAGTTATACTGTATGCTGAATGTACAAATAGAGAAACTATTAACTATATAGTTACAGGTAATAAAAAACTTGGTGGGTGAGACAATAAGATAATAATTCTGGAAGTGGTGAAGTTGGATGTTGCATTAGGCTGCACTCAATCCGATGATGTCCCACAATCTTTGGGTAGACAAGAAGCAGCCTAGCACAAAGTGTTGATGGGGACAGAGATGTCATCTCTGGCCTTCTCTGTGCCTGTTTTTATGCATACCTATCTAACATGACTTATACCTGTTGTTATCATGCAATAAACTACATCAGCATGGAAAAGAGGATTGGTGGCAGTACTCTGCCCCAGTCGTAAGCTACCAATTGTTGGTACTTCCACATATGGGAACTCACCTTCCTGACCATGTTTAATCGAGGATTTTGTTAAAGCCACTATATCACAATCTTCTGTAGCAACTTTCATCTTTATCTCATGTGACTTAATATGTATTAACGCATATATTTCAACATCACAGCAGTCTGCTTTACTTCAATCAGCTTCCTGCTCTTTCCATACAATTCTCTGTTCTATTTCTGTTTGTCCTTCCCGCTTTCCTACGCATCTCTTTTTAACTTTTCTGTTGCCATGACGAGGTGAGTCTGCCCTCACATTGTGCCAGAAAATAAAGCTGGGAAACCTGCAGGTAAATATGAAGATATAGTATAAATCAAAAGTAAAAGGAAAAAAAATCAAATCATTTAACAATTTACAATTTCCCTGGAAATGACTATGGAACAAATATTGAGTGAGTGCTTTCTCAAAATGGGATGAATTAGGGAATTTAGAAAAAATACTGAAGGTTCAAACAACATTGAAATGGTTTCTCCTTCCCAGTAGTGTTGTGTTTTGTTTACAAGCTGTGAGGCCTTTACTAAAATACATTGATTTTCTGTCCATGCTTAGCATGAGTCAGAAAGTATTAACCTGAGGTTCAGCATTTGGTACTATTACATCGGTGCAATTTGTAAATCAGGTTTTTTTAATGATACATGTTATGAATCAGCTCTGAACACACGGGAGACAGAATTAATGGCTGATATGGCTTAAATGTGTAAAAAAATAGTGAAAATGTCTATTACATAACAGCTCCTTCTAAAATGTACTCAATACAGAAAAAAAAAACCCTGACCTTTACTAATGGAGTTGAATTAATTTGAGGAAATTTAAGATGAGATATAACTACAATCCAGGTTTCTTATTAAGTGTAGTTAAGATGACGTGAAGTGTGTGGGTGTTGAGGTGAGACAAAATAAGATGGTACAATTCTGTTCATTCGGTTCAATGTGCAAATCAATTTAGATAATTAAACAGTAATGCAAATAGATTGAAAACAGATGGAAAAGCTCCAGACAAAGTAATACTGCAGCAGCAAAAATGAACCCAAAACTTCACATAGTTCAGATACACATATTTATTATTTGAATTAACTTCAAAAATTTCTTAAAATCCACAACTTCACCTAATGCCTTAATTAGCTCTCAGTTGGAGCTAACTGACGATAAGAATTTCTCATAATCCCACTAAAACTTATAGTCAAGTGATAATGGGCCCATAATTAGACTTCCTGAATTGACCCCCACAGCTAGGGAAATCAGGTCTGACAAAAATTGACCAAACTAAATTAAACAGCAGCTAGAGACCAGTGGAAGGAGACAGAGCTGAAGGAGCACAGACAGATTCAGGGAATATTGGTTACAACCAGCCTGAGAGTTGTGTATTAGAGAAGTATCGATCAGGCTTTCTGACACCTTGACTTCCAGCCAATGCCTGAGGCCATGGACTTTACACCTCCCTGCCATGGCAACAGCAAAATATGTTGGCACAATCCCATTGGATGCTTTAAATCCCATTCATGACCCTAGTTGCCAAAAGCCATAGAACATTCAGGAAGTCTGGGAAGAGGGGGATAAGAACACAAACCTGGAAGTCACCCCCCTCAGCGAAGACTCACAGCAAGAGTCATGGTGAAAGGCTGTACAGAAACCCAAGAAAATCTGGGAGAAGATCCATCCTGACTGGCCAGACCTACCTTCGTGGAAGGGACCCAGTGCTGTCAGAGAGGAAGGAGATTTGAACAGCCTAGCTCAACCATGTGGATCATTGTTTGGAATATGATTTCTCAAGACAGATATAGCTTGATAGAAAGTAAATATTGTGGGGATTTGGGAAATGCTCATGTGATGGTTTTAATAAGCCCTTCCAACGTGTACCAATGACAAGCAGTAAGAACAAAACAGATTCCTGTTCAGACTTGTAATAGAAAGAAATTGTAGCCTTTAGCATCACTATTCTTAGCCCCAGGCTACAGCATTTGTGTGTGTCTAGCTATGTGTGCATATGTACAAACATATAAATGTTTCCACAACAACTCCAAGGGCCTTGTTTGTTCAGTTGGCTGGATGGCCAGCGTACTTCTTGATAATGCCAACAGCTTGCCATTAAATCCCCATTCTGGCTGGCATAGATTCAGGACTTTCTATCCACCCTATCCATCATGAGAATTAGACATAGTCATAGATTCATAAAGGCTTGTAGTACACAAAAAAGCCCTTCAGTCCATCATGGTCATGCTGGTTAAAAACAATCACCTAATTATTCTAATCCCATTTTCTAGCTCTTGGTCCATAAACTTGTATGGCTTGACTTCGCAAATACACATCTAAATACTTTTTAAGTATTATGTACTTTTCTACCTATATTACACTTACAGGCATTGACTTCCAGATTCCCACTACCTCTTGGAATAAAATATTTTTCTCATATCTCTTCTTCTGCCCCTTATCTTAAATCTATGTCCCCTGTTCAGTGATTCCTCTATCAAGAGGGGAAGTTTCTTCCTGTCTACCCTATCTATTCCCCACATAATTTTATACACCACAGTCATGTCCCCATTCAACTTCCTCTGCTCTAAGGAAAATCTTAGTCTGTTGAATCTCTCTTCAAAACTGAAACTCTCCAACCCAGGCAATATGCTGGGAAATCTCCTCTGCACCCTCTCCAATGCTATTACATCCCTCCAATGATATGAATTCTAAAACTGCAACACTGTACTTCAGGCCTGCTTTTGGACAGAGAACTGAAGGACACTCAGTTTTTCATGTATTTGATACTTGGAAGTTTACATTATTCATGCGATAATGATTCATTCAGTTGCTTCGTGATCTAGTTCTCTTCTAATTCTTTTTCCTGAAGCCACTTCTGTCTGGAAAAGGTCAGCTTAGCCTTGACTAGGAGATAGTTTTAAAAATGTTTGCTTTTCTGCATTTGATATGGTTCACAACATATTCCCTTTTAATGGGACAAAGGTTAATGGAGACCTTCTAAAAGGAACTTCAGCTGAAAGGATGATCTTGTAAACGTTAGGCTTTGCTATTACCATGACATATGATGTAAGTGCTCAGATGAAATACAATGTTGCTACTTGGATTGAGTTCATTTTACAAATGAGAGGGACCGTATTGTTGAAGAGGAGAGTGAAACGGACTGGTAAGCTAGAAGAGATACTTGTTAGGAAGGAAGATGTGTTGGGCATTTTGAAAAACTTGAGGATAGACAAGTCCCGCGTGCCTGACAGGATATATCCTAGGATTTTGTGGGAAGCAAGAGAGGAAATTGCAGAACCGTTGGCAATGATCTTTTCGTCTTCACTGTCAATGGAGGTGGTGCCAGGGGACTGGAGAGTGGCAAATGTTGTGCCCCTGTTCAAAAAAGGGAATAGGGATAACCCCGGAATTACAGGCCAGTTCGTCTTACTTCGGTGGTAGGCAAAGTAATGGAAAGGGTACTGAGGGATAGGATTTATGAGTATCTGGAAAGACACTACTTGATTAGGGACAGCCAGCACGGATTTGTGAGGGGGAGGTCTTGCCTTACAAGTCTTATTGAATTCTTTGAGGAGGTGACCAAGCATGTGGATGAGGGTAGAGCAGTGGATGTAGTATACATGGATTTTAGTAAGGCATTTGATAAGGTTCCCCATGGTAGGCTTATGCGGAAAGTCAGGAGGCATGGGATAGAGGGAGATTTAGCCAATTGGATAGAAAACTGGCTAACCGGTCGAAGTCAGAGAGTGGTGGTAGATGGTAAATATTCAGCCTGGAGCCCAGTTACAAGTGGAGTTCCGCAGGGATCAGTTCTGGGTCCTCTGCTGTTTGTAATTTTTATTAATGACTTGGAAGAGGGAGTCGAAGGGTGGGTCAGTAAATTTGCAGATGATACGAAGATTGGTGGAGTTGTGGATAGTGAGGAGGGCTGTTGTCGGCTGCAAAGGGACTTAGATATGATGCAGAGCTGAGCTGAGGAGTGGCAGATGGAGTTCAACCCTGTCAAGTGTGAGGTTGTCCATTTTGGAAGGACAAATAAAAATGCGGAATACAGGGTTAACGGTAGTGTTCTTAGTAAGGTGGAGGAGCAGAGGGATCTTGGGGTCTATGTTCATAGATCTTTGAAAGTTGCCACTCAGGTGGATAGAGCTTGTAAGAAGGCCTATGGTGTATTAGCGTTCATTAGCAGAGGGATTGAATTCAAGAGTCGTGAAGTGATGTTACAGCTGTACAGGACTTTGGTTAGGCCACATTTGGAGTACTGTGTGCAGTTCTGGTCGCCTCACTTTAGGAAAGATGTGGAAGCTTTGGAGAGGGTGCAGAGGAGATTTACCAGGATGTTGCCTGGAATGGAGAATAGGTCGTACGAGGATAGGTTGAGAGTGCTAGGCCTTTTCTCATTGGAACGGCGAAGGATGAGGGGTGACTTGATAGAGGTTTATAAGATGATCAGGGGAATAGATAGAGTAGACAGTCAGAAACTTTTTCCTCAGGTACAACAGAGTGTTACAAGGGGACATAAATTTAAGGTGAAGGGTGGAAGGTATAGGGTGGATGTCAGGGGTAGGTTCTTTAACCCAGAGAGTGGTGGGGGCATGGAATGCGCTGCCTGTGGGAGTGGCAGAGTCAGAATCATTGGTGACCTTTAAGCTGCAATTGGATAGGTACATGGATGGGTGCTTAATCTAGGACAAAATAATTTAGATTAGATTACTTACAGTATGGAAACAGGCCCTTCGGCCCAACAAGTCCACACTGCCCCGCCGAAGCGCAACCCACCCATACCCCTACATCTATCCCTTACCTAACACTACGGGCAATTTAGCATGGCCAATTCACCTGACCTGCACATCTTTGGACTGTGGGAGGAAACCGGAGCACCCGGAGGAAACCCACGCAGACACGGGGAGAATGTGCAAACTCCACACAGTCAGTTGCCTGAGGCGGGAATTGAACCCAGGTCTCTGGCGCTGTGAGGCAGCAATGCTAACCACAGTGCCACTGTGCCGCCCAATGTTCGGCACAACATCGTGGGCCGAAGGGCCTGTTCTGTGCTGTATTGTTCTATGTTCTAAAACTCTAGCTATAATTATTTAGAAGTAGTAAAATCAACTTGGGTCATCTCACAAAGTTTACCACAGTTTAGAAGTCAATCTGCAGGCAAGCACAAGTTTGAAGATAATGAAAAGGTGAATATTTACATCCCAAACCCCACAATCATTTAATTCTAGCTGAGTAGTCAAGGGTTGGATAGTCAATTTTGATGTTTTAGGTGTGGGACTGAATTTGCAACTGCAGCAATAAACCACCTTGTTCTGTTACTAAACTGATTGATATTGGATGATGCAGCTGTGAAAATCCCAGGCCAAGATTCATCAATTGAAAACCATTTTGTCTTTCATACATGTTGCTGTTTCATCTTCTGATGATTTCACAGACACTGACCACATTGGTGAGGCTGTTTTGGAGTACTGTGTGCAGTTCTGGTCTCCCTGTTAATAGGAAGGATATTATTAAGCTGAGGAGGGTTCAGAAGAGATTTATCAGGATGTTGCTGGGAATGGAAAGTTTGACTTATCAGGAGAGGCTGGGTGCGTGGGACTGTTTTCACTGAAGCATAGGAGGTTGAGAGGTGGCATCATAGATGTTTATAAAATAAGAGGTATAGATAGATGCCTTTTCCTCAGAGTGGGCAATTTCAAGACTAGGGGGCATATCTTTAAGGTGTCAGGAGAAAGATTTTGCAAAAGACATGAGGGGCAACATCTTGTTTTAGACAGAGTGGTTCGTGTGCGGAATGAACTTTCAGGGGAGTGGTGGATGCCGGTACAGTTATCCAAAGACACTTGGATAAGTTCATGAATAGGCAAGGTTTGGAGGGTTATGGGCTAAGTGCAGATAGGTGCGACTAGTTCAGTTTGGGATTATCCTGATGAAGGGCTTTTGCCCGAAACGTCGATTTTACTGCTCCTCGGATGCTGCCTGAACTGCTGTGGTCTTCCAGCACCACTAATCCAGAATCTGGTTTCCAGCATCTGCAGTCATTGTTTTTACTCAGTTTGGGATTATCGTTGACTTGGACTGGTAGGGTCTGTTTCTGTGTTGTATTGCTCTAAACTGTAAAGGTTGAGCCTTACCCACTTGGTTCAATGCATAATAGGCTAGCAACCATTTTGCCAGTTTGTTATCTTTTTTTTAATTTCCAATGAGGAACTGTAATTGCAGGTGTGTTATTGCGGTCTGTTGTTAATTTGGAAGGAGGAAACACTAAAGAACACATGTCATTTTTGAGTAATAATACAATACAAATAAGTGTATCTTCCTTTGTTCACAGGTATTTCATAACCTGGACAGCAACTCCTGATATTTACAATCATTTCAAAAATTGCAATGAGGTTAAAGACAAGATAGTGTTTTTCATAAGGGAAAACATTATCTAGCATCAAGGAGCTCGATCACACCAGTATTTTTCTTGCCACTACCACTGAGTTTCTATTGTCAGACAACTTGGCTAAAATTACCAAGACAAAAGCAATTCCCTCCCCTAACTAGAAATAACTGTACTCTTCTCAAAATTCGTCCTTTTACAATATTAGATTTAATGGCAGAACCCAGAAAAGTCAATTTAATTACATTATTGTATGAATGGGTGGGATGAGACTAAGAATTGAAGTGTTAACAACCTTGCTTATTGAGATAATGATAAAAACTATTTTATTTTGATTGTGCTCTTGATATTTCAACTCATGTGGGTCAGTTTTTTTAACTACAAGGAAATGTAAAGTAGCTGTGGATATTATATCCCAATAAGTTGTTTAAGATAAAAGAACAAGATTAGAAAAAACCGCAGGTTTCAAAATGTAAACATAGAAGAATGTATGTGTGCCATTTTGCTGACTAATGCTTTGCAGAATCAAACAACCATGATTTCAGTATAAATAGAAAGAGTTACACATTACTTAACATAAGCAGATATTCAGTAACATGGAATGTTATCCCACTTTTGCCATAACTGATTCTCAATGGAAATTAGAAACTTCCTCTTTCACAGCACATACATGTAATTGTGGAAATACACAACAATCTATCAGAGAAGGTAACAAACTTGCAGTTATCCATGGATTCAAAACAATTAAGCAATCTGGTTATTAGAAAAATAGCACAGCATCATAAGATGATGCCATGCAGAAGGAGACCCTTTGGTCCATTGTTCCTGTCCTGTCCCAATTTCATCAAAAGTTTATTTATTTTAAAAATCAACTTCTCTCAGAAGCAAGGAATGTATTGAGGTAAGTTTACAATTTCAAGTAAACAACAACAGAAAGTATATTGTTGAATAGTATATTGATCATCTGATGACAGTCTTTACATTATCCATGTGTAAAAATTATCATTAGAGTTTGTTCTTTGTTTTAACGGAACATGACATTGCATTCATTATAAATCTTATCATTTTATATCTAAATACAGTGAGCTGTTTTGAATTCTGTAGCTGGAAAGCAATCTGAGGTGTGTTGTGGGTAACAAATTGTAGCTATCCAATAGGTGTTGGAGAGACTGTTAGGTCTAAAGGTTGATAAGTCCCCGGGGCCTGATGGTCCACATCCCAGGGTACTGAAGGAGGTGGCTCTAGAAATCGTGGATGCGTTGGTGATTATTTTCCAGAGTTCGATAGATTCAGGATCAGTTCCTGTGGATTGGAGGGTGGCTAATGTTGTACCACTTTTTAAGAAAGGAGCGAGAGAGAAAGCAGGAAATTATAGACCAATTAGTTTGGCCTCAGTGGTGGAAAAGATGCTGGAGTCAATTATAACGGATGAAATTACAACACATCTGGATAGCAGTAACAGGATAGGTCAGAGTCAGCATGGATTTATGAAGAGGAAATCATGCTTGACTAATCTTCTGGAATTTTTTGAGGATGTAACTCTGAAGATGGACAAGGGAGATCCAGTGGATGTAGTGCACCTGGACTTTCAGAAAGCCCTTGATAAAGTCCCACATAGGAGGCAAAATTAGGGCGCATGGTATTGGGGGCAAAGTACTGACTTGGATTGAAAATTGCTTGGCTGACAGGAAACAAAGAGTAGTGGTAAACGGTTCCCTTTCGGAATGGCAGGCGGTGACCAGGGATCAGTGCTGGGACCGCAGCTTTTTACAATGTATATTAATGATAAAGAAGATGGTATTAATAGTAACATTAGCAAATTTGCTGATGATACAAAGCTGGGTGGCAGGGTGAAATGTGAGGAGGATGTTAGGAGATTACAGGGTGACCTGGACAGGTTAGGAGAGTGGTCAGATGCATGGCAGGTGCAGTTTAATGTGGATAAATGTATGGTTATCCACTTTGGTGGCAAGAACACGAAGGCAGATTACTACCTAAATGGAGTCAAGTTAGATAAAGGGGCAGTACAAAGAGATCTGGTGTTCTTGTAAACCAGTCAATGAAGGCAAGCATGCAGGTACAGCAGGTAGTGAAGAAAGCTAATAGCATGCTGGCCTTCATAACAAGAGGGATTGAGTATAGAAGCAAAGAGGTTCTTCTGCAGTTGTACAGGGCCCTGGTGAGACCACACCTGGAATATTGTGTGCAGTTCTGGTCTCCAAATTTGAGGAAAGACATTCTGGCTATTGAGGGAGTGCAGTGTAGGTTATCGAGGTCAATTCCTGGAATGGCGGGACTATCTTATGTTGAAAGATTGGAGCGACTGGGCTTGTATACCCTTGAGGTTAGAAGACTGAGAGGGGATCTGATTGAGACGTATAAGATTATTAAAGGATTGGACACTCTGGAGGCAGGAAACATGTTTCCGCTGATGGGTGAGTCCCGAACCAGAGGACACAGCTTAAAAATAAGGGGTAGGCCAATTAGGACAGAGATGAGGAGAAACTTCTCCACCCAGAGAGTGGTGGGTGTGTGGAATGCTCTGCCCCAGAAGACAGTGGAGGCCCAGTCTCTGGATTCGTTTAAGAAAGAGTTGGATAGAGTCTCAAGGATATTGGAATCAAGGGTTATGGAGATAAGGCAGGAACATGATAATGATTGAGGATGATCAGCCATGATAACAATGAATGGTGGTGCAAGCTCGAAGGGCAGAATGGCCTACTCCTGCACCTATTGTCTATTGTCTATAGTCCCACAGCTCACTCTTTATCCTAGCTGTGCAAGTTTGTCCCTGAAGTAGTTATCCAATTTCTTTTGAATATAGTTGTTAAACTTGCTTTCATCGTCCTCTCAGGTAGGGCATTCTAGATCACAATTTGCTGTGTAGAAAATTGTTTCTATTTATCCTGTTTTGGCTGTTTCATCAATTACCTTTAAACCTCCGTCCTTTGTTTTGCTGGATAATTCTAAGATTGAATTGAAGTAAAACATGAATCATCCAGGACTGGCTATCAGACAAGCAGTCTGACAATATAGAGATAAAGCAGGTTTGCCAACATCAGTGGAGAATGACACAGATTAACTGGGTAATCCAAGATGGAGGACGAGAAAAATTTTTGGCTGCAAGAGCTGCTCCTTTTTTTGAGGTATTTTAGGTGTTGGAGGTGATTTCCTCGAATTTTATATGCTGTTGCATTGTTTTGGAACTTTGGAGAAAAAAAAGTCAAAGCAACAGCATTTTAAAAGGGAGAAGGACAGACAAAGGAAGTACATGGTGAGGACAGTGCAGGAGAAAAGAAGAGAGAGAGAGAGAGAGAGAGAACCTGCACAGTTACTGCCTTTGCTATTTTTGAATTCATGTGTTGCTGGACATCGGAGTGCATCTGGGAAAATTAACAAACAGTGAATTTCACAACTAATCTTGGAGGATCCGGTTTGGGCGAAGTTCACAGCACAAAATCAGATAAGTTAATTGTTGTTTTAAGTCTGTCCAAGAGAAAGGCTGTATTAGTGAGTACAGTGGGTTCTTTCTTGATTATATGTTTTTGGAGATAAGTCACTTGATTAAACTTAAAATATAAGCCATAGCTATTAATTTAAGCTGGTGCAGTGTTTTGTAGAGGAATAAGACGGTGTTATTTTCTGGGTCTGTAGATTGTGAAGGAGCAAAAAATGGCCTTTGCAGTGATATGTACTTCTTGTCAGATGTGAGAGTTTAAAGAGAGTTTAAGGATTACTGCGGATTATATCTGCCATAAATGTTGTTCGATGCAAATCTTATCAGATCGAGTGTATCGGTTGGAGAGACAGATAGAAGCGATGAGGAATTTGCAACAGCAACAGTATGTGATGGATGGCAGTTATAGGGAGGAGGGAAAGTCTCAGATACAGTCACATAGATGGGTTAACTCCAGGAAGGGTAAGAGAGGTAGGCACCTAGGGCAGGAGTCTTTTGTGGATATACCCATTTCAAACAGATATATTGTTTTGGATAATGTAGGGGGTGATGGATTCTCAGGGGAACGTGTCATGAACAGCCAAGTTTCTGGTATTGAGACTGGCTCTAATGCAACGAGGGGTACGTCAACTTCCAAGAGATCTTTTGTGTTAGGGGATTCTGTAGTCCAAGGTACAGACAGACGTTTCTGTGGCCAGCAGTGAAAAAGCAGAATGGTGTGTTGTTTCTCTGGTGCCAGGATCAAGGATGTCTCAGAGAGGGTGCAGAATGTTCTCACGGTGGAGAGGGGCCAGCAAGATAGTGAGGAAAGAGATCAATCTGAGACTGGTACAGTTGAGAACAGAAGTGAGTCAAACAGTCAGGGCAGGCAGGGACAAGGTAGGACTAATAAATTAAACTGCATTTATTTCAATGCAAGGGGCCTAACAGGGAAGGCAGATGAACTCACGGCATGGTTAGGAACATGGGACTGGGATATCATAGCAATTACAGAAACATAGCTCAGGAATGGGCAGGACTGGCAGCTTAATGTTGCAGGATACAAATGCTACAGGAAGGAAAGAAAGGGAGGCAAGAGAAGAGGGGGAATGGCATTTTTGATAAGGGATATCATTACAGCTGTGCTGAGGGAGGATATTCCCGGAAATACATCCAGGGAAGTTATTTGGGTGGAACTGAGAAATAAGAAAGGGATGATCGCCTTATTGGGATTGTATTATAGACCCCCTAATAGTCAGAGGGAAATTGAGAAACAAACTTGGAAGTAGATCTCAGCTGTCTGTTAGAATAATAGGATAGTTATGGGAGGGGACTTTAAATTTCCAAATATCGACTGGGACTGCCATAGTATTAAGGGTTCAGATGCAGAGGAATTTCTTAAGTGGGTACAAGACAATTTTCTGATTCAGTATGTGGATGAACCTACTAGAGAAGGTGCAAAACTTGACCTACTCTTGGGAAATAAGGCAGATCAGGTGACTGAGGTGTCAGTGGGGGAGCACTTTGGGGCCAGCGACCATAATTCTATTCATTTTAAAATAGTGATGGAAAAGGATAGACCAGATCTAAAAGTTGAAGTTCGAAGTTGGAGAAAGGCCAATTTTGATGGTATTAGGCAAGAACCTTCGAAAGCTGATTGGGGGCAGATGTTCGCAGGTAAAAGGATGGCTGGAAAATGGGAAGCCTTCAGAAATGAGATAACAAGAATCCAGAGAAAGTATATTCCTGTCAGAGTGAAAGGGAAGACTGGTAGGTATAGGGAATGCTGGATGACTAAAGAACTTGAGGGTTTGGTTAAGAAAAAGAAGGAAGCATATGTCAGGTACAGACAGGATAGATCGAGTGAATCCTAAGAAGAGTATAAAGGAAGTAGGAGTATACTTAAGAGGGAAATCAGGAGGGCAAAAAGGAGACATGAGATAGCTTTGGCAAATAGAATTAAGGAGAATCCAAAGAGTTTTTACAAATATATTAAGGACAAAAGGGTAACTAGGGAGAGAATAGTTCAAAGATCAGCAAAACGGCCTTTGTGTGGACTAACAGAAAATGGGGGAGATACTAAATGAATATTTTGCATCAGTATTTACTCTGGAAAAGAATATGGAAGATATAGACTGTAGGGAAATAGATGGTGACATCTTGCAAAATGTCCATATTACAGAGGAGGAAGTGCTGGATGTCTTGAAACGGTTAAAGGTGGATAAATCCCCAGGACCTGATCAGGTGTACCCGAGGTATAGGGAAAGCTGGATGATGAAAGAACTTGAGCGTTTGGTTAAGAAAATGTGGGAAGCGAAAGAAGTGATTGCTGGGCCTTTTGCTGAGATATTTGTATCATCGATAATCACAGGTGAGGTGCCAAAAGACTGGAGGTTGGCAAACGTGGTGCCACTGTTTAAGAAGGGTGGTAAAGACAAGCCAGGGAACTATAGACCGGTGAGCCTGACCTCAGTGGTGGGCAAGTTGATGGAGGGAATCCTGAGGGACAGGATGTATATGTATTTGGAAAGGCAAGGACTGATTCGGGATAGTCAACATGGCTTTGTGCGTGGGAAATCATGTCTCACAAACTTGATTGAGTTTTTTGAAGAAGTAACAAAGAAGATTGATCAGGGCAGAGCAGTAGATGTGATCTATATGGATTTCAGTAAGGCGTTCGACAAGGTTCCCCATGGGAGACTGATTAGCAAGGTTAGATCTCAGGAAGTACAGAGAGAACTAGCCATTTGGATACAGAACTGGCTCAAAAGTGGAAGACAGAGGGTGGTGGTGGAGGGTTGTTTTTCAGACTGGAAGCCTGTGACCAGTGGAGTGCCACAAGGATCGGTGCTGGGTCCTCTATTTTTTGTCATTTACATAAATGATTTGGATGCGAGCATAAGAGGTACAGTTAGTAAGTTTGCAGATGACACCAAAATTGGAGGTGTAGTGGACAGCGAAGAGGGTTACCTCAGATTACAACAGGATCTGGACCAGATGGGCTAATGGGCTGAGGAGCGGCAAATGGAGTTTAATTCAGATAAATGCGAGATGCTGCATTTTGGGAAAGCAAAGCTTAGCAGGACTTATACACTTAATGGTAAGGTCCTAGGGAGTGTTGCCGAACAAAGAGACCTTGGCGTGCAGATTTATAGCTCCTTGAAAGTGGAGTCGCAAGTAGATAAGATAGTGAAGAAGGCGTTTGGTATGCTTTCCTTTATTGGTCAGAGTATTGAGTACATGAATTGGGAGCTGAAAATGTGTTGCTGGAAAAGCGCAGCAGGTCAGGCAGCATCCAAGGAACAGGAGAATCGACGTTTCGGGCATAAGCCCTTCTTCAGGAATATCGACGTTTCGGGCATAAGCCATTCTTCTGGAATCCATTCTTCAGAATTCCTTGGATGCTGCCTGACCTGCTGCGCTTTTCCAAAAACACATTTTCAGCTCTGATCTCCAGCATCTGCAGTCCTCACTTTCTCCTACATGAGTTGGGAGGTCATGTTGTGGCTGTACAGGACATTGGCTAGACCACTGTTGGAATATTGCGTGCAATTCTGGTCTCCTTCCTATCGGAAAGGTGTTGTGAAACTTGAAAGGGTTCAGAAAAGAATTACAGGGATGTTGCCAAGGTTGGAGGATTTGAGCTATCGAGAGAGGCTGAACAGGCTGGGGCTGTTTTCCCTGGAGTGTCTGAGGCTGAGGGGTGACCTTATAGAGGTTTACAAAATTATGAGGGGCATGGATAGGATAAATGGGAAAAGACTTTTCCCTGGGGTTGGGGAGTCCAGAACTAGAGGGTATAGGTTTAGGGTGAGAGGGGAAAGATATAAAAGAGACCTAAGGGGCAACCTTTTCACACAGAGAGTGGTACGTGTATGGAATGAGCTGCCAGAGGATGTGGTGGAAGCTGGTACATTTGCAACATTTAAGAGGCATTTGGTTGGATATATGAATAGGAAGGGTTTGGAGGGATATGGGCCAGGTGCTGGCAGGTGGGATTAGATTGGGTTGGGAGATCTGGTCGGCATGGACAGGTTGGACCGAAGGGTCTGTTTCCATGCTGTACATTTCTATGACTCTATGATTGTTACAGAAAGTGGTCCTTTTCCCATCATGTCTGTGCCAGTCAATAAACATCTGTCTGCTCCAATCTCATTTTCCAGCACTTTGTCTTGTTGCTACAGCATTATGTATTCATCTAAATTGCTCTTAAACATCTTGAGTGCTCCTGTCTAACACTTCTTTAAACAGTGAGTTCCAGATAGCCGCATCTCTTTGGAAGAAAAACATTTTCCTCAAATTTCTTGTCGAATGTCTTGTACCTTACCTTAAACTATGTCGCTTGGTAATTGACCCCTGTACTGAGGGGAGAGGCTTTTCTCTGTCTACCCTGTCTATGCATTTCTAACTTTGAACAGCTCGGTCAGATCCCCCCTGTGCCCTGAGGAAAACATGGCCAGCCCATCTAGACTGTCTTTGTAAATGAATCACTCCAGCTAACAACTTCTTGGTGAATCACATTCTTTCTAGAGTGCGAAAGCTAGAACTGCACACAGACTTCAGCTTTGATCTAACATTATATGTAGCTGCATAATAACCTCCTTGTTCTTGGATTCAATGGCTTGACTAAAAGGCAAGTATTTCATATTCAATCTTAATTACCTTATCCACCATGCAGAAGATACAAAAGCTTAAACACATGTACCAACCGATTCAAGAACAGCTTCTTTCCTGCTGTTATTAAACTTGTAAATGGATCGCGCAAATTTTAAATTTAATGTCGATCTCAATTTTTGTGCACCTTCTCTGTAACTGTAACATTGTACTCTTTGCTTTGTTCTATAAACCTAATGCACTTTATGGTATGATCTGCCTGTACTGCACACAAAACAAAACTTTTCACAGTATCTAGGTATAGGTGACAATAATAAATCAAACCAAATCTCTTGTCCTTGCTTCATTCAAGGATATATGGATATGCATACCAAGGTCCATCTGACCCTTCGTACTTCCTAGAGTCCTACCATTCAATGTGTACTCTCTTGCTTTTTTAGTCTTTCCAAAATACATCACCCCACACATTTTTTAGGAATAAATTCCATTTTCCACTGTTTAGCCCATCAGACCAGTCTGTCTGTGCTGATGGAAGCTACCAGACCTGCTGAATGTCCAGCATTTTTTGTGTTATTACAAATTTCCAGCATTGTCATTAGTTTGTTTTAAAATCTGACAATATAGAAGAAGTGGAAAGGTTGAGGTAATGTTCCCTGGTATTCTGACTATTAGGGCCGCACGCTACCTCAGTGGTCAGCACTACTGCCTCATAGAACCAGGCACCCGCGTTCGATTCCAGCCTTGGGAGACTGTCTGTGTGGAGTTTGCACATTCTCCCTACGTCTGCGTCGGCTTCCTCCAGGTTCTCCAGTTTGTTCCCACAATCCAAAGATGTGAAGGCTAGGTGAATTGGCTGTGCTAAATTGCCCATAGCGTTCAGAGATATGTAGGTTAGGTGTGTTAGTCAGGGGTAATTGTAGACTGGGTCTGGGTGGGTTACTCTTTGGAGGGCCTGTTTACACATTGTAGGGATTCTATTTATCGCCATTAACATCACTGAATACAGTGCAACATACAAATGGAATTAATTTCAACAGAGAGAAATCTTAATCCATGCATATGTGCAGTCCTTAACTATGAAGTTTGAATTAATACTGGACTGAAGTGCATTGCCTGGGCCACACTGAGGAGATTTCCAACAACATCTAGAATCAGTTACTTGGTTTGATGCTCTGTGTGTATGCAGAGAATTATCCTAATGCTCTCTCATTGTTAAAAATCACACATCATCAGTTTATAGTCCAACAGCTTTATTTGGAAGCACTAACTATCAAAGCACTGCTCTGTCATCAAATGGTTGAAGGAGCAGCGCTCCAAAAGCTAGTGATTTCAAATAAACCTCTTGGACTATAACCTGGTGTTGTGTGATTTTTAACTTTGTCCACCCCTCATGATAGCCATTTCAGCAAAGGGAACACATCTCTGGCTATCCACTCAGTCTATGCCTCTCATCATCTTGTACACCTCTATCAAGTCACTTTGCATCTTTCTTCGCTCCAATAAGAAAAGCCCTAGCTGCCTCAACCTTTCTTCTTAAGACATGCCTTGCAGTCCAGACAGCATCCTGGTAAATCTCCTCTGCACCCTCAGTCACCTCTGCACCCTCATAGCAGTGGCCATTTTGATTTGGCATTCTGAGGTAGACGAGACTTCCACTGGAAAGCTGCAAATAAATATAGAACTTATAATAAGAGTATAATAGATAGGAACAGGAGTAGTCATTTGGCCCTTTAAGCCTGATTTGCTATTTAATATGATCATGGCTAATACAACATTCCTCATATCCACTTTCCTGCCTTTTCCCTGTAACCCTCGATTCCCCTACTAATCCTGTAATGCTGCACATCTGCCAAAAGGAATGTATAAAAGAAAACAATGTCATAAAACATATTTCAGTTTCATTAGTTGATTATGTCAAAATACTTCTTCATTTTGTTTGATGTTTATTTTTCTTTATTCTTTCATGGGATGCGTGCACTGCTGATTTGTCAAATAGGCCTTGAATAGATTCCAGAGGGCATTAATATTCAACACGTTGCTCTGGGTCTAGAGTCTGATTTTAGACAGATTGTGTAAGACCTACAGATATCCTTCCATAAGAGATTTGGTGAACAGGATGGGTTTTTGCAACAATTAACCATAGTTAGCTGGTTACAATTAGTAAGATTGACTTGATGTTCCAAATTTATTAATTTAATTTAAATTCCAACAGCAGTCATGGTGGGATTTGAACCCATGTACCCGGAACGTTACTTTGGTTTCTGGATTATTAGCCCAGGTACATTACCATTTATCCATAGATTCTCATTGCTTGTTATCTAATGCTTGAATTTTAGAGATAGATGGAAACATCACCATTTCCCCCCAAGCCACAAGCCAACTCGACTTGGAAAGAAATCAGCATTTCTTCAGTGTCACTTGGTCAAAATCCTGAAACTCCATCCACAAGGAGTCTGTGGGTGTAACATGACCTGAATGGCATAGGTTTTGTTAGGAAAATTAGAAACATAGAGCAACAATTAAAAAGAAAATCAGATTCACATCGTGAAAGATATTTTAATTTTCCCCTTTGGTGAGTGGGAAGCTCAGAGGGCAGGAATGATAAGTGGTTTGGGAGTATGAGGTTGATGAGAGCTGTTAAGTGGCAATGCTGAATGAATAGTGAGAGTTCGTGAACCTTGGTGAGAGGCATGTGCAGTGGCAGAGTTAGTGCATAGTGGTGGCTCTGTGAGTATATGGTAGCAAAGTGAAAATGGTGAGCCTTGTCCTTGCGGAACATAGAAGATCATTAACTTCTTTTCAGCACGTGCATTACGTTTGACCCTGGAGACCACCCTATCTAGATTGCTATCCCCATTGTTAGTTGCATGTGGTCTCATGGTCTTTTTAGGTGGTCTGGAAGAAACAGGACTGCCATTCTTTTATCCACCAGGACTTCCAGATTCCTGTTGGAGAAACAGGATAAGAGTTTCCCTTTTTGTCCTGTTTGTTGAGGTCAAGTGTGATGGGTCACTCCTAACTTGCAGCATCTGAAGTGCTCTGAAGTTGTGGGTTTAAATGTGGCACCAGTGGCAAGAAGTTCACCAAGGCCTGTCAACTTTGAACATACACTGTTCCTGTAGCATGGCCTTTCAAAGACTCTTACCAACCTTGTTCGCCCAAACTACTAACCTTTCCTACTTTCTGAACTTCTTAATCTCTCAAAGGAACACCTCATTCCCGCCTCTCCTGCCCCTGTCACTGCCATCTCATCTATCTCTGCCTCTACTGCCTCTCCCATCCATCTCTATTGTCCTGCATGCATGAGCTAGCTGCATAATGAATGGATGGTGCACAATTGCATGAGAAAAGCCAACATGGATTTCCCTGAAATCGACACTTTTGTTTAAAAAAAAAATGAAAATTCAACCATTATAAAAAGAACAACATGGTAAATTTTCATGTTAGAAACTAAAAAGCAAAACCTAGTCCTTTTTTTAAGTTTGCAGAGTGTCCCATTTGTTAAAGGTCATCACAAGCTAGTAAATTGTACTGCATATGATCCTAAAATTGAGCAAGCTTGTGAAGTGTCTCATTCTTCCTTGTTATTCCTAGAGATACAGAATCATGAGAATCAGATGTTGGCGTGTTCCAGGAATGTATTGTCAGAATGTTCACTAAATTAAACATATTTAAGAAAGGCATTGTTTGCTTATTCCTTAGTGTACAGTGAACGTAAAAGCAGCCTTCATTATCACTCCTGTAATCGTTGGTGTTGTTCATATTTTGACTATCATTGGTGTAGATGTCATAGCTGGAAATGATTTGGCTATGCAGAAATGATTGATTTTGGGAAACCCGTTGAGCTAGCTAAAATGGAAATTGTACAGGAAAAGACAAATCACAGTGAAGAACCCACTGTTATCTGACCAGCTGTGATAACGATTGCTTCAAATAAAGAGGTGTCAAAGGGTTACAAATGATCCTAATAAGTTTACCAGTAATATTGAAGGATCAAGCTGGAAAGGAAAAATTAACGACTGCTGGAGAGGAGTTAAAGTTGTTTGAATGAAAAAATGCAAAAAAAACCCCAGGGGCAACGTGACAAAGCAGACACTGATAGTATTCAAAGCTAATGATAAAACAATGATGAAAGGGATGCTTTGAAGAAGAGTGGAAAAATTGAATCTAACCAGGACTCAACAGAGCAGCATAGAAGGGGACACGTTCTTGAATATAATAGAGTCATAGAGATGTACAGTATGGAAACAGACGCTGCGGTCCAACCTGTCCATACCGACCAGATATCCCAACCCAATCTAGTCCCACCTGGCAGCACCCAGCCCATATCCCTCCAAACCCTTCCTATTCATATACCCATCCAAATGCCTTTTAAATGCTGCATTTGTACTGGCCTCGAACCACTTCCTCTGACAGCTCATTCCGTACATGTACCACCCTCTGCGTGAAAATGTTTCCCCTTAGGTCCCTTTTATATCTTTCCTCTCTCATTATCCCCCACCCCAGGGAAAAGACTTTGTCTATTTATCCTATCCATGCCCCTCATAATTTTGTAAACCTCTATAAGGTCACCCCTCAGCCTCCGACGCTCCAGGAAAAAAAGCCCAGCCTGTTAAGCTTCTCCCTAAAATTCAAATCCTCCAACCCTGAAAACATCTTTGTAAATCTTTCCTGAACCCTTTCAAGTTTCACAACATTTAAATTTAAATTTAAAGTTTAAATGTGATGCAGCAAGGGAAGAAACTAAATTTGAACTCAATGAAATGAATAAAAAGAAAATAAACACATTAATTAAATTTTTAAAAAATCAGGCTCTCTTATCTGTAAAAAATATAGCCGTATCAAATTTTTACAAGTTAAAGGAAATTTTACTTGGCAGAAAATTGATTTGCACACATAAACCATGGTTTCACTAAATCTGTGTCTTCTGGAAAAAAAATCCAAAATGTTAAATAATAGCAAAAGGACTTAAAATGAAAATCAATCCTACATTTAACTGGAGGTAAGGTGAGTTCAGTTCCACTTCCTAATAAATTGGAAGGTTGCTGATGTTAAGCTTCTTCACAGACTCGCACATTAAAAATATGTGCAGACACAGAAGAAAGTGGAATTGAGGAACTAAAAATGGTTAGCTGTTAAAATTTTTACACTATTATAATGTGTTATAATTTGATAGTTATATGGGAAGTATCATTATGTATTTTTTCTCTTTTTATTGTGAGGTATAATGAAGGGTGGAATTTAAGTCTTGATATGCACTTTTAAAAACAACATTTAAAAGACATTTTGGACAGGCACACACATAGAAAAGGGTTGGAGGAGTATGGGCAAGGGTTTAGTTTGATAATTTAGTTTGATAACATGGTTGACATGGACCAAAGGGTTTGTTTCCATGCTTTATGTCTCTAGGACATCCAGCATCTGTAGGGTTTTGTTTTGTCTTTCTTTAAGAGACATAGCCAAATAAACTACACCTTTGTGCCAAAGCATTTTTTCATATATTTTATTGACCAGAAAAGATGGTTGCTAGAAACAAAAACAGAAATTGTTGGAAAAACTCAGCAGGTCTGGCAGCAACTGTGGAGAGGAATCGAAGTTAATGAGGGATCCAGTGACCCTTCCTCAGAACTGTTTGCTGTAATTTGTTTCATTATTCAGGAGGAAGAGAAAGAATCAGACAGGGCTCTTGAAATTTTAATGAATGGGATATTCACTTAGGTGTATGGTAATTGTATCCAGGACAATTCAAAATGAGTGGAATTATTGACAAAGGACACTGGAATTTTGACCTTGCAAGGTAGGGGAAGGGTAAACCTTAACTTGTGAGCTGCAAGTATCCATGAGATGGATTGAGTAATGCTACATATCCAGCAAAAACATGACGTGAAGTAAAACCATTCATAAGACAGATTTGATTGTGTTATTTAAGTTTAAATACCTTTTCTTTAATTTGATGAAGTAGTTAGCCATTAAAGTTGGATGTAGTTTGATTTCAGTTTGCTTGTTATGGCAAAGTCCTAAAAAGTCTTAAGTTTTCTCATGGTTCATTTACCAGCCACTGGCAAATTCTTTTCTTTAAAACGCTAAATGTCCCCATGGGGTTCATAACAAGCTGGGATCTCATCTGAATCAATACCAGAAGCTGTAAATGGGCACACAATGGAATATGGAAAAGTTGAAACAAAGATTAGAATGACCCTTTTGTAAAATTGACTTTTATCCCTCTTGTAACCACATCCATTGTTTATCTTTAACTGGGAATGCAAGGCAAAGGGTTTATGTTTATAACGTAGGAAATATCAAAGATGTAAAACTGGAAGGGAAGATATTGAGTTTAGGATTTTAAAGACTGTAATCTGTGGAACAAAGGAAAGACTGAAGAGGATAAGGTGTTCCATTATTTTGGCATTTGCCCTCTCATTGCCTTGTGTTATTTGGGTGAAATATATTTGATACATCTCCAAGGAAATATCCTGGGACGTTTTACTACTATGTAAAAATAAGTTATTGAGAGCCACTTCCAGGCTTCAAATCAAAACTCAAGGTGCAGTATGAAGGGAGTTTTGCTTGCAAAATGTTATATTAATGCTGTGTCTGCCTGATCAGATGAATGCAAAAGGTCCATTGCACTATTTTAAAGAAGACCAATACTTAACCCATAAACAACAACAAGGAAATAATGTTTCTTTGATCAATATTATGTTGCTCTTTATGGGAATTTGTTAGGGTGGCATGGTGGCACAGTGGTTAGCACTGCTGCCTCACAGAGCTAGAGACCCAGGTTCAATTCCTGCCTCAGGCAACTGTCTGTGTAGAGTTTGGACATTCTCCAGTTTCCTCCCACAGTCCAAAGATGTACAGGTTAGGTGAATTGGCCATGCTAAATTGCACGTAGTATTAGGTGTAGGGAAATGGGTCTGGGTGGATTGCTCTTTGGAGGGTCGGTGTGGACTTGATGGACCCAAGGGCCTGTTTCCACACTGTAAGTAGTCTAATCTAAAAAAAAATTGGCTGCTACATTTTCTATACTACAAATTGTGATGATGCTGCTCCTTTAACAAGTTAATGCTGTCCTTGGCTTTTCTTTTCTCCAGAGGGGTTGTAAAAACAGTGATTCTAAAAAATCCTGGTTTAACTACTGGAAAATGCTTTCAAGTTTAAAAAAAAAACACTTGTACAATGAAAGGGGAGTGGCCAGTTCTCCCAGCTCAGCCTTTTCCTGGTTTGGTCTGGTCTGAACAGTCTGGCTGTTCACTGAAAGCAGTCAGTTGTGAAGCTGCTGGACCCAAAGAAGCAGGTCCATGTTGATCCTCCCTCTCTATGACATCTATTCTGTAAGACCCTGTGTTTGATTTTAATTTTTACCCGAAGGGGTGGTTATGAAGATTGTTGCAAGTACTTGGAACAGCATCTTTAAATTGGGATGAACTGTTGGGCTTTTGCTTAGGTTAAATTATTCTCTATTCTGTTCTCTTTTGTTTGTGTTTCATTTGGTAATCTTGCAAATAAATTCTATTTTATTTAAAACTAAGTAGTTGGGCCAGCTGCATCACTCTGGAATATCCACTCTACACCTGCATAAAAGTTTGGGTCCATGCTACTTTCTTGAAATGTTTTGAGAGGGTCTGGCCTGATTCATAACTAAACACATCTACCCTGTAAAAATACTTAATCAGCTGTAAAGCACTTTGAGTGCATTTTGTAAAGATATAGTCAAGGTCTTCTTACGTGTGAGAAAGAATATACAGGAAGGAAAGCAAATGAAATACTACTGATAGGAAACTGAATAAAAATTAAGCCCATATGTTTGCAATGATAAACATAATTTTATCAACAAATCGTAACCTTTGACATTTTAATGAATTTTAATTTTAAACAAGAGATAATCCATTAAGGGTTAAGGGAATTGTAAACTATGTAAACTATACATCATTGTCATTTTCACTGTTGCCTATCCAGGGAGAGGCATCAACAATGGTTGAGTTTCAAAGGTCTCAACGCATGGTAAAGTTGACTCACAACTTTAGATTTAAAGGGCACAATCAAAAGGACCATGTCAAGAAGCATACATTCAAAAAGACAAGACTTTAGTTCCTTGTACATTAGCTCTGTCAGCCTGTCATTTTGTGAAATGCCAAAAGATTTATTTATAATTAAAATCTCTTGCCCTTTTCAGAAAAATTTGGACCTTTGCAACCAACTAACTGCCAACATTTCTATTTATCTCCCCCAATCGATAAATAGAGAAAACAAGTGCATAATCACACTCCTTTAATTGTAAATAAATCTTTTGGCATTTCACAAAATGACAGGCTAACAGAGCTAATGTACAAGGAACTAAAGTTTTGTCTTTTTGAATGTATGCTTCTTGACATAGTCCTTTTGATTGTGCCCTTTAAATCTAAATTTGTCATCATGTGAGTCGACTTTACCATGCGTTGAGACCTTTGAAACTCAACCATTGTTGATGCCTCTCCCTGGATAGGCAACAGTGAAAATGACAATGATGTGTAGCTTACATAGTTTACAAGTCAAGTCGATTCTGTTTATAACTGCTCTGCTTCAAAAAGAAAACTTTGTAAAAGCATTGAATTTGGAATTGTCTTTAGTGCTCTCATCCAACAGCACAAAGTAAGTAAATCATATTATGTTCTCCAGCTAATATTAGTCTGTTGGAATATTCAATACCATGATACCCATTTTCCCAGTTTTTGTTTGTTTTGGAAGTTAACTTAGAAGTAATTGAAGACCATCAGGACTGCAGCTTTGAACAACAGAGCTTTTAGACAAAGGGTATGTTCTTTCTTCATAAACAGCATCTGCTTCTGTGAGTAATCAGAGCTGTAGAGATCTATAGATAGTTTGCTTGGTGGTCAATGTCCTGAGTTAATGTCATTTGATTGGAACTTAAGTTCTTTCCAGTCAAAATAAGTTTCTAAGTTGCCCCAACTAAAAATAAAATACTTACAGTATACTTTTGAGCTATGCATGTCATACACAATAGAAGGCTGGAAGCCTAGTATGCTTTGTTCCTAATAGTCAATACATAAGTAGCAATCTCTTACAACAACAACTACAGAGATTTCAGCTCGGAAGATTGGAGCACTTTTAACTCACACTGAAATAATTTCAGAGATATATGATTTCAAAGGAACAGTTCAATGTTTTTAAGGTGGAGCAATGTATAGCAGAAATCTCATTATGGAATAGGTATGCAGAAACACCATTACTCAACAAGATCTTTCAAAGAAAACATATAATTTCATTCACAGATCAAACAGTAGATGATATTAAGAAATGGAATCTAAACATCCTGCTTGCCATTGGAAAGGAGAGGTTTCACAAAATTAACATATCTGATCTTATCATAGATTTTCAGAAAGATCTATCAATAACCTGGAAAGCTCTTAAGACCAGCGCTAGGTAAAAGTTCACTTCAGGATAAATAGACTCGCAGCTCACATTACACTGACTTCAAGAGTCCAGTGACCAACTTGTTGGAAGATGCTGCAGTAAGGGTGTGAAGGTGATTTCTCCGAAGAGGAACTGTCAGTGTGGCTTACCAGGTTAATCATCATCTCTACACCAACGAAAGCCATTTGGAAAGATGTTTTGGGAAGGAAAAGAGAACTATCATTTGTACATTGCTTGAAGACAGAGGCAATTATTAAGCCATAGTGGTAGGCCAACAATAAGTAGATGCGAGAGGATCAGCCAAAACTATTCTACAGGAATCAGCAAAGTGTGCCAAAATTGTCAAAATCACCAATAAATGTGATATATCACACCTACCCAAAAAGCTGTCCAACTTTCCTTGACATCGGCACAGTATGTGGAGGAAATTCATTTCTGATTCATGGAGGAAATTCATTTCTGAAGGCCAAGCCAGATCCCAGGTGACCAAGAACATGGTACAATACCACAACAATGGCAGCAAGAAAACTGCTGAAAAAATATACAGACAGAAAATCACATCAGGAAGTTCAGTTTCAGTTTGTTAGCAAACAAGCACAGCTTCATAAGATGCTGCAGCTGTGAAATTGAAACAGTAAAGGCTGGATATACTCAATAGTCTGGTGACATTTGTGGAAAGAGAAATCAAGTTAATGTACAGGTCTGTGACTTTTCCCCAAGACTGCTGCTATCTATGCTGTGGATATCAGTTTAGTGTGGCACAACAGCTTAACAATTAAGGCTCCAGCTGGTTACTAGGATTGTTGAGCCGCCACTTCCTCTCTCAATATATTATGAATTTGCTGACTTTCCTCAGGCAGACAGAATTTACTGTTCCAGCACTGCCATTTTGTCAATGTCCATGCTGTTGATTGCCCATTACCCAACTCACATTGCAGCTGACCATGTCCACAGTCCATAGGCAGGTGTTTTGGGGCCAGGACTGTATGTGACCATTCTGCAAGATCATCTACAGTTTCACCCACTGAGGGTGGACAACTTTCCCTGAGCCATGATACAGGACTAGGGTAGCACTGCTACGGAGTGGGAGGATAACTAAAACAGATCAAAAACATGCATTGAAGGATAGCAGAAAGAGGATAGTCGATTTTTGCATGGTTTGTTACATCATAGTTTGTAATGTTGCTTTTCTAGTGACATTCATTTTAGCAGGCACTCTGATAATCAGTAACTGAAGACTGGTATGGTCAGTGAATGGGAGCTTTGGGTTGGGTTTACTAGCAGAACCATTGAATTAATTAATTAATTATGGAAAACCCATCCTGAAAAGAAATGTCTTGATTTTACTTCCTTTAGCTGCTCACCCTATATGTGGAGGTTACAGTTGTAGCTTCATAATGGTTGAGACTGTGCAGGATGTGGCAGCCTCCCAAAAATTGTAATATGCATTCCAGAAAGCACAGGACTACTCCAGAATATTCCCAACAGTGAGAGCATGGTATCTGCATCTTCATGATAATATTTCATGTAGTTGCCTAACATTCTGTACACATTGGCACAGAGTGCATACTGGAATCATGAACAAGGTTGGTTAGTGGATAGCTCTTGTTTCTTCATAGTCACCCTCTTGTGGTGAATCAAATGCTGATGGTACACCAGACTGATCCAGACTGAAGGCTGTTGCCAGGATACTGAACATGGTCACAAATCAGCTGAATATTGAAGGAGTACATGCCCTTATAGTTGAGTTCCATCTCAATTTATAGTCCTTGAAAAGCTACATGTATACAGTCAATGACACACTACACAATGGCAAAGGACAATATCAAGGTAAAGTCCTGTGTTTGTTCCTCCTGCTTCTCTCTGGCGATGTTTGTAGTCCATCAGTCACCATCCTTGTGTGGCCACAGACCATGAGCTGAGAGCTAATGGAAATTGTGCCTGCCCCTCCAACCATGATGGGCCACTTTGGGACCTCTACACAATTCACGGCAAAACTGGGCTAATCCATTTTCAAATGTTCATATTGTATTGTAATTTGTGGCAGATTTCAGTCAGAACCTGCTTAGTGAATTGGAGATACCTGCCACACTCTGTTCCTGACTTAGATTGAGGGAGAGAAATTGCTTCCTCAAGATGTGGACTGTTTTGATATATTACACTTGATGGGCCAAATGGACTTTTTCCCTATGCTATAGTTTACTTCATATTAAAATGAGGACTCTCATCAGTGCTTTCATTTGCACAGCCCATCTGTCATCCTTAATTGACCAGGCTTCAGGAGCTGCTGGAAAGATTCCATAAAGTTGTCAAACATTATTAACTATTGTTTCTGGGCCCCAAAACCAGTCTTTACCCTTGTGTATAAACTAAAGCTATAATATATGTTATATATGTATATAAGGCTGTAATATATCCGTTCTTATGGGAACAGGTTTGAAGAAATGTCTTCTCAATTAATTTTGATATGGATTATTCCCCAGCATTTTGAAATCTGAGCAATTTGATCTTTCAAGGCAAATCCCTGAAGGGATTAAAGATGTTTCAATTTTAAAAATAAAACAAGTGGATAGACTTATTCTATTGAGCTGGTTCACACAGAATACCTAATATGGTTATAATTCAAGTATTAAATCCACCCAGAATATTCTGTTTTTCAAAAAAAATCAATAAATAAACCACAAATAGTTGATATAACAAAACAGATAAAACATTCCATAATAGTTAAGAAACCTAACAGAAATAAATCCCATACAATCTAATTTTCATTTTGTCAAGCGATTTCTAGAGTTCAAAGCTCGAAAGCTCGAGTACCCTGGATGACTAAGGATATTGTTGAGAAGATATGGAAGGAAAAGAAGGTGTACGATGCATACTGAAACAATAATTACAGTAAAAATTAGGAAGAGTGTCTCAAATGCAGGAGAGAGGTTAGGGTAGGAATAAGGAAAGCTAAGAGAGAGCATAAGGAAAGAATATCAGGCTGTGCTAAAATAAATAGTAAAATGTCCTTCAAACATATTAATAGTAAAAGAATAATGAAGTTAGACTGGCATCCATAAGGTTGAAACTTTATTGCTGGAACAGCACAGCAGGTCAGGCAGCATCCAGGGAACAGGAGATTCGACGTTTCGGGCACAGGCCCTTCTTCAGGAATGAGCAGAGAGTGTTCAGCAGGAGAAGCTGCTGAACTCACTTTCTCCTGGCATCCATAAGGAACAAGCAGGGTAAGTGGCTCTCTGAAACAAAGGATAAGGTTGAGATAGTAAATGAATATTTGCTTCTGACTTTACCAAATCAGTCGATGGTGATAATGGCCAAGTTAAAAATGTAGGTGTTGACCAACTGGGCTACAGGGATGGATAGAGAAGAGATGATAAAAAGGCTGATGGCACTCCAGGTAGAGAAGCCACCAGTCCCAATGTATGCATTCTAGATTGCTAAGAGTTAAGGGAGCAAATTGCACAGCTGTTTACAGAAATTTTCCAAGCCTCTCTTAACACAAGATTAATCCCAGGAATCGGAGGATTGTAAATATGCCACTGTTGTTTAAGAAAGGGGCAAAGGGTTACCCAGGAAACTGCAGACCTCTCATCTTGACATCAATTGTGGGAAAACTGATTGAAACCATAATACAGGATAAAGTAAACATACACTTAGAGAAAAATAAGTTAAATCTAGACCATCAACACAGCTTTGTCAAGGGCAAGTCATGTCTGACAAATTTAATTGAGTTCTTTGATGAGGTGACACAGGCAGTGGGTGAGGGTAGTGCTGTGGATATTGTATGTTTGGATTGTCGGAAAGTATTTGTTACTGCCACATACCAGGTTGTTTAGCAAATCAGAAATGTTTGGGATTGATGTGTCCTTGGCAGCTTGGATTAGATGCTGACTAAAAGCTAAGAAACAGAGAGGAGATATGATTTGGAGGTGCTGGCATTGGACTGGGGTGTACAAAGTTAAAAATCACACAACACCAGGTAACGGTCCAACAGGTTTATTTGGAAGCATTAGCTTTTGGAGCGCTGCTCCTTCATCAGGTGGTTGCATCATTTCTCAGACTGGAGAATGTTGGAAGTCATGTTCCCCAGGAATTGGTGTTGGGATCTTTGTTTTTTCTGATTTATATGAATAAGTTGGAGATGGGTGTAGAGAGCAAAATCTCTAAATTTGCAAATGATACTAAGCTAGGGAGAATAATGCTGAATTTCAGAATGATGCTGAGAGACTTCAGAGGACCAGTGACAAGTTGATCAATGGGCAGACACCTGGCAAATGAATTTCAATGCAGAGAAATGTGAGGTAATGCACTTTGTAAAAGAAAAACAGAGAATCCAGGGTCAATAGTACAATTTTGAGGGGAGTACAGGAGCTCATGTTAAAGTACATGATTCGTTGAGTGTACCCAGCAAGCTGAAACAGTTGTTAAGAAGGCTTACAGGAGCCTTGGGTTTATAAATAGAGGCATAGAGTATAAAAACAAGGTGCTGATGTACACCTCTACAAATCATTGGTCAGACCACATTTGGGGAATTTTGGAAGCCTCATTTAAGGAAGGATGTTAAAGTCCTGGAGAAAGTTCAAAGGAGCTTTATTAGAAATGATACCAGGGAACGGGAATTTTAGATACAAGGAAAGATCAGGGAAATTGGGCTTATTCTCCTTAAAGCAAAGAAGATTAAGAGGTGACCTTATTGAGGTGTTCAAAATTATGAATAATTTTTCTGCATAAAGGAGGACATCCTGTTTCCACAAATTGATATGTCAGTATCTAGGGGACACAGTTTCAAAACTGGCAGCTCATGGGACATGCTGAATAGGCTGGGGCCTTTTTCTTTCTGGAGCATCGGAGGCTGAGGCGTGACCTTACAGAGGTTTATAAAATCATGAGGGACATAGATAGGGTAAATAGACAAAGTCTTTCTCCCAGGGTAGGGCAGTCCAAAACTAGAGGGCATAGGTTTAAAGTGAGAGTGGAAAGATTTAAAAGGGACCTAAATTTTATTCTTTTCATACAGTGGGTGGTGTGTGTATGGAATGAGCTGCCAGAGGAAGTGTTGGAGGCTGGTACAATTGCTACATTTAAAAGGCATCTGGATACAAAGATAGGAAGGGTACAGAGGGATATGGGCCAAATGGGACTAGATCAGTTTAGGATATCTGGCCAGCATGGATAAGTTAGCTTAGATTAGATTCCCTACAGTATGGAAACAGGCCCTTCAGCCCAACAAGTCCACACCAACGCTCCAAAGAGTAACCCACCCAGAACAATTCCCCGACCCGACATTTACCCCTGACTAATGCACCTAACACTATGGGCAATTTAGCATGGCCAATTCACCTGACCAGCACATCTTTGGATTGTGGGAGGAAACTGGAGCACCTGGAGGAAACCCACGCAGACACGGGGAGAATGTGCAAACTCCACACAGACAGTCACCCAAGGCCGGAATCAAAACTGGGTCCCTGGTGCTGTGAGGCAGCAGTGCTAACCACTGAGCCATCGTGCCGAGTTGGACCAAAGGGTCGGTTTCCATGCTGTACAGCTCTATGACTCTAAAAAAAGGTACGACTGAGCTGAGGAGAAACTTCTTCATTCAGAATTGTTAGGATTTGGAACACACTGCCTCGGAGAGTGACGGAGGTGGATTTCATACGAGGTTTCAAAGGAGAACTGGAAGATGTTTGAAAGTGATGAATTTAGAGGGCTGCAGAGATGGGACTGGAGAATGGGAATAGCTGGGTAGCGGTTTTGGGAGCCAGTAAAAACAGATTGACGAAACATGAAGCTCGCATGCACAATAAGTTTCTACACATTTACCATTTTCAAGAAAATGCAGGGTTCTGCCAGACAATTCAACTGGTTTACTGAAAGTTATTTTGAATTAACAGTGGAATATACACTATTTTGATCTATTTTACCTTTGGGCTAGCACTTGGGAATATTTTGCACAGTGTTCCCCTGTGCCTGCACTCAAAATGTGGTCAGCTGCCTGATATCTGAACTGGGGCACAGTACCTTTTCTTTTCTGCAGTAACACAGTGGGATAGGGAGGGGAAAAAATGCTCAATCATGAAGTACTTAAAAGAAAAGCTTTCATGCAGACTTTTCTTTAAATTACTGGTCTTGGCTTAACATCAATCATGTCAGTCTGGTCAGGAGCTAGGAGCCACCTTGCAGTGTTTGTCACTGAGCATATTGAGTAAGGCTTGGGCTTTTACAACAGCTCACTGCTGGCAATTGCAGCTTCCTGGAGCAAGACCTGTTCTTTAATATGTTCCTTGTATTAGGTATCTGCACCACACACACACTCAGAGTCTGCTCTCCTTTAAATTAGGCTCCCCTAGTTTTTTGTTATCCTAAAGCAGGGGTTCGCTCACTTTTATTCATTTCTGTGATGAATGTTTTCTGTAATGATTTTATCTTTTGTGTGGATCTCTGAGGTCCAGAGCATGTCAGTAGCTTCCAAATATGGAAGCCATGTGGAAGCCGATAAGTTGGCTGTACAATTGGCGTAAATGGAACCTTCCAGCAGCTGCATGACCACGATGTTTAGGGGGAACATTGACTGCTACTGTTTACTTACACTTTCAAGCCATTCACATGACTGATTGAAGCTGTCTGTAATACAATGTTTAATTCCTGCTCCTGTTTCTCTGTCCTGCTTTAATTTGTCAGTGTAACATCATCAGTGACACCATCATATTCCACCACATTCCAGCCCCTTTCCCAGTGGAGCAGTGGCGGCGGGGGGGAGGGGAATGTGCATTGCCAGTGGCTGACATGATTGCAGTGTTTGGTGGGCTATTGCTTTTCACCATGCCATGTACTCCTCTCCTCTTGCAAACAGACTGGCTTGAGCATTGTGTGGCAAGGAGGGGGCCACTGGGAGGCCTGGGTGTGAGAGTGGGCAACTGCTTATCTTTCCTGCCCTCCAGAGGTCCTGGATCTCTCATTTCAGTGTCTCTAGGATGGATACAACACACTTCTGCTATAGCCTTCCTCAGCCTCCTCTATCCACCTTTGTAGAGGCTATCCTCCTATCCTCTTTCTCCCTTTCACTTCACTGTAATCCCTTAGTCTGATCAACAGGAGTGAGAGAGTTGAGGGTCAGTCTTCCCAGATTTCCTCTCCATTTCTGTGATTGCCACCACCTGAAAGATTCCAAAGTTGCTGAGCTTCTCTAACCCACATGGGATGGGGGTTCCCATTAATTAGATGCCCTTCCTTTAACAAAATGCACATATCATGCCATCCCCCTTACTCCTCCCCACCACACCCTTCCATACCTGGTCAGGTAGCCCATTGGTGGGAGATAGCATAGCCTGACATGCAAAATAGTCAGTCCATCAGACTCCTGAGGAGAAAGTGAGGACTGCAGATGCTGGAGATCAGAGTCGAGTGTGTGGTGCTGGAAAAGCACAGCAGGCCAGGCAGCACCCGAGGAGCAGGAGAGTCGACGTTTCAGGCATAAGCCCTTCAACAGGAAAGTAGTGGGGGGAAAAGGGGGCCGAGAGATAAATAGGAGGGTAGGGGTGGGTGGTGGGGAAGGTAGCTGGGAAGGCGATAAATAGATGCAGGTGGGGGATGATAGTGATAGGTTGGTGGGGAGGATGGATTGGTAGGTGGGAAGGAGGATGGACAGGTAGGACATTCAAGAGGGTGGTGCCGAGTTGGAGGGTTGAATCTGGGATGAAGATGGGGAAGGGGAGATTTGGAAACTAGTCAAATCAATGTTGATGCCATGTCATTGGAGGGTCCCAAGGCAGAAGATGAAGCATTCTTACTCCAGTTGTCAGGTGGCTTGGATTTGATGGTGGAGATCGCCCAGGACTTGCATGTCCTTGGGGGAATGGGAGGGGGAGTTGAAGTGGTTGGCCACAGGGCAGTGGGGTTGTTTGGTGCATGCGTCTCAGAGATGTTGGCTGAAACGTTCCACGAGTTGGCGTCCTGTCTCCCCGATGTAGAGGAGACCACATCCAGAGCGATGGACACAACAGAGGAGGTGGGTGGATGTGCAGGAAAATCTCTGCTGGATGTGAAAAGATCCTTTAAGGTCTTGGACGGAGGTGAGAGGAGACGTGTGGGCGCAGGTTTAACACCTCTTGGGGCACCAAGGGAAGATGTTGGGTCTGCAGGTTAGGTTGGTGGGGTGCGTGGACCTAATGAGGGAGTCAATGAGGGAATGGTCTCTGCGGAATGCTGATAGGGGTGGGGAGGGAAATTTATCTCTGGTGGTGGGGTCTGATCATAGTTGGCAGAAATAACGGAAGATAATGTGCTGAATTCAGAGATTAGTGGGGTGGGAGGTGAGGACCAGCGGGGTTCTATCCCTATTGTGGTTGGAGGGGTGGGGTTCAAGGGCAGATGTGCAGGAAGTGGAGGGGATGCGCTGGAGGGCATTATGGATCACGTGGGAGGGGAAATTGCAGTCCTTGAAACAGGAGGCCATCTGGGATGTCCTGGAGTGGAACTGCTCCTCCTGGGAGCAGATATGGTGAAGGCAGAGGAAATGGGAGTAAGGGATCATGTTTTTACAGGAGGTGTGGTGGGAGTAGACATATTCCAGGTAGCTGTGGGAGTCTGTGGCTTTGAAGTCGATGTCCATGTTGAGTCGGTCGCTGGAGATGAAGATGGAGAGGTCCAGGAAGGGAGGGAGGTGTCTGAGATGGTCCAGGTGAATTTGAGGTCAGGGTGGAAGGTGTTAGTAAAGTTGATAAATTGCTCAACCTCCGCATGAGAGAACGAGGTGGTGCCAATGTAGTCATCAATGAGGCAAAAGAAAGAGGTGGGGAATGGTGTCAGTGTAACTGTGGAAGCTGGACAGTTCCACATATCCTATAAAGAGGCAGGCATAGCTGGGGCCCATGTGAGTGCCCATGACTACCCCTTTGGTCTGAATGAAGGGGGAGGATTCAAAGCAGAAATTGTTGAGGGTGAGGAACAGTTTCACCAATGGAATGAATGTGGTCGATGGAGGGGTACTGGTTGGGTCAGCGGGAGAGGAAGAAACAGAGGGATTGGAGGCCTTCACCAAGGCAGATGGACTTGTGTCAGGCTCCTAACACACACAAAAAAAGGTCCTGCTATTCTGGCAGTGATGATGATGAAAAGATTTCACAGGTAATGTCGGTTTCTTTCTCCACTGTTAGAAGTCACAGGACACCAGGTTACAGCCCAATAGGTTTATTTGAAGTCACAAGCTTTCGGAGCACTGCTCCTTCATCAGGTGAAGTGAAGGGAAGCACACAGACACAGAATTTATTGGCAGACAGATCAGGCGTTTGTGCAAATGGTGTCAGTGGCATGTCAACAGGTTGAATAATATAAATCAGATGAATTAAGGCAAAGAAATCAAAAATAAGATGGTGTGGGAGACAAACCAAATGGCTGGAATAACATCAGAGTCACATGCCGGGGGTTTAACTACAGTAACATGTAATCTCTGACTACAAACTATTTAAGGTAGAGCGATCATAAGTTATTGAGGTGATGGTGTCAAAACAGGATAGTAAGGAAGATTTTACAGATATAGAACAGCACGGTGGGGTTACATGTAGAGCGACATGAATCCAAAATCATGATTGAGGCCATTTTCATGGGTATAGAACTTGGCTGTCAGTTTCTGTCTGGTGATTCTGCATTGTTGCGTATCTCGAAGGCTGCCTTGGAGGACGCTTACTCAAAGATCGGAGGCTGAACATCCTTGACTGCTGAAATGTTCCCCTCCTGGGAGGGAATATTCCTGTCTGGCGATTGTTGCTCAGTCCATTCACCTGTTATCATGGCATCTGCGGGGTCTCGCTGATATACCATGCCTTGAGGCAGCATTCTGAAAGTTGGTGATTTCAAATAAATTTATAACCTAGTGTCATATGACTTCTGACGATGGATAAAGAAACAGAGGTTGCCCATGAAATCTTCTCATCTTCATCACTGCCAGAATGGCAGAGCCTGTGTGTGTCAGGAACCTATTGACAAATCTGCATGTCGGACCATGCTATCTCCCACCACTGGGCTACCTGACCAGGTATGGAAGGGTGCGGTGGGGAGGGGTAAGGAGGGCAGGAAGGGTAAGTAGCTACCTTCTCGCACCCTGGCCTTCCAGTGGCTCTCCTTGACATACAAGCCATCACAAACGCTCAAGCAGGTCTGCTTGCACGAGGAGAGAAGTCCATGGCGTAGTGAAAAGCTGAGGCCCAAGGTCAGTGAGTGGTGAACCAAACACTGGAATCATGTCGGCCACTGGCAATGCATATCCCTCTGCTGCTCCACTGGGAAGGGAGTTGGAATGCAATGGAATATGAATATAATGATGGTGTCACTAATGATATTACACTACTAACAGTAAAGTAGGACAGAAAAAACTGGCCAGAAGCAGCAATTAGACATTCTATTAGAGAGCTTCAAACAAACAGTCATGTGCATGGCTTGAAAGTCAAGAATAAATGTGACCCGCGGGTGAAATAGAATTGGAAGCTAACATATATGACATCAGGGTATGCAGATTGCCCTTACTTAATAGTCTTATAATTTGTCCTTATCACCATATATTTCCACAATAAATTTCTGAATCATCACTATGATGGAAATCCACTTGCTGGGAAAATAAGTGAAGTTTTTCATATTGTACTATTCCCACTAGAACAACATAACTTCAAGAATTTGTTCTCATTATCTTTCTAATCTGCATCCAATGGCAATTTACATGGTCAGTGGATTGCTTCAGTCCATTTGGCCAATTATCATTGTATGGAATTGAACCTCAGCTTGATAACGAATTATAAGCCCGTGTTACCTTATCATGCTAATTAATTATTGTTTAATTGCATTCTGATTATAACTAATTATAAAATTTCATTTTAGTTCACAAAAATACTTGTGGTATTCACAGTCTATTTCAATCAATCCTCATGTTTGTTTTTACTTTATCAGTGTGTCGTGACCGCTAAGTATATAACGAAAAGATTATCCATTTTGTAGAATCCCAACACTGCAGGTAGAGGCCATTCAGCTCATTAAACCTGTATCAGTCCTTCAAACAGCATCCCATCCTATCCCCATAGCCTCACATAATCCACCTAGCCTGCACATCCCTAGACATTACAGGGCAATTTAGAATGGTCAAACCATCTTCCCTGTACATCTTAGAGCCATAGAGTCATACAGCATGGAAATAGACCATTCAACTCAATTTGTTCATGCCAACCGGGTTTCCTTAATTGAATTTATCCCATTTGCTTGCATTTTATTCATATCTGTCTCAATCCTTCCACTTACTTGTCCAAATGTTTTTTTTAAGTGTTGTAATTGTAGTCACTTCTACAACTTCATCAGCTTGTTTCATAGACACACCATGCTCGGTGCGAAAAATTTCCCTATCATGTCCCTTTTAAATCTTTCCTCTTGAAATCAATGGGTATCAGGGGGAAACTGTCTGATGATTAGAGTCATACCTGACACATAGGAAGGTGGTTGTGGTTGTTGGAGGTCAGTCATCTCATCTTCAGGACATCTCTGCAGGAGTTCCTCTGGGTAGTGTCCTAGGCCCAACCATCTTCAGCTGCTTCATCAATGACCTTGCCCCCATCATAAGATCGGAATTGAGAATGTTCGCTAATCATTGCACAATGTTCAGCACCATTCACGACTCCTCAGACACTGAAGTAGTCCGTGTTCAAATGTCAGAGTCCAAGTCTGGATACTGTCCAGACCTGAAACAAGTGGTAAGTAACATTCCCGTCACAGAAATGCCAGGCTATGACCATCATCAACAACAGACAATCTAACCACTGTCCCTTAAAGTTCAATGGTTTTACCATCCCCGAATCCCCCACTATTCTGGGGTTATCATTGATCAGAAATTCAACTGGACTCACCACATAAATGCAATGGCTACAAGAGCAGGTCAGAGGCTATGAATACTGTGGCAAGTAACACCCCTCCTGACTCCCCAAAATCTGTCTATCATCTACACGGCACAAGTCAGGAGTGTGATAGAATACTCCCCACTTACCTGTGCAGCTCTAACAACATTCAAGAAGCTTCACACCATCCAAGACAAAACAGCCTGCTTGACTGGCACTGCATCCATAAGCATAGGATCATACAATCAACTTAGAATCCCTACAGTGTGGAAACAGGCCATTTGGCCCAACAAGTCCACACTGACCCTCTGAAGAGTAACCTACCCAGACCTATTCCCCTACCCTCTTACCATAACTAATGCACCTAACCTACATATCCCTGAACACTATGGACTATTTAGCATGGCCAATTCACCCAACCTGCTCATCTTTGGACTATGGGAGGAAACCAGAAGCACCTGGAGGAAGCCCACACAGACACGGGGAGAACGTGCAAACTCCACACAATCACCCAAAATAAGAATTGAACATGAGCCCCTGGCACTGTGAGACAGCAGTGCTAACCACTGAGCCACTTTGCCAAGCATCTGCTCTCTCCACCACCAACCCTCAGTGTGTGCTATCTACTAGGTGCACTGCAGAAACTCACCAAAAGATTGTCAGACAGTACCTTCCAAATCCACGACCACTTCCATCTAGAAGGGTAAGGGCAGCAGACATATGTGAACACCACCACTTTAAAGTTCCCCTCGAAGTCACTCAACATCCTGACTTGGAAATATATCACCGTTCTTTCACTGTTACTGGGTCAAACTCTTGGAATTCCCTCTGTAATGGTATTGTGGGTCAACCCACAGCACGTAGACTGCAGCAGTTCAACAAGGCAGCTCATCATCATCTTCTTAAGGGCAATTAGGGATGGGCAATAAATACTGTTCAGCTAGCGATGCCCACATCCTATACAATGAATAAAATTTTTAAAAACCTTAAACTTTGAACCTATATCCTCTAGCTTTGGACTTCTCTACCCTGGGGAAAAGATCTTGGTTATTCACCTTATCTATGCCCCTCATGATTTTATAAACCTCTATAAAAAATGTCACCCCACAGCCTCCTCCACTCCAAGGAAGAGGTCCCAGCCTTTCCAGCCTTTCCTTATAACTTAAACTCTCCAGTCTCGGTAACACCCTTGTAAATCTTTTTTGCACCTTTTCCAGTTTAATAACATCTTTCCTATAGCAGGGCAACCAGAATTGTACACAGTACACTAAACCTGGCCGTACCACGATCTTGCAATATTACATTCTAACCCCTATACTCAATGCTTCGACTAATGAAGGCAATCATGCCAAATCCCTTTTTCATCACCCAGTCTACCTGTGATGCCACTTTCAAGGAACTATGTTCTGAACCCGTAGGTTCTAACTTACCTGTGCAGCTCTAACAACATTCAAGAAGCTTCACACCAACTAACATTAGTTGTGTTGCTATGGCTTGTCTTACCAAAATGCAATGTCTTGCATTTATCTAAATTGTTCTCCATCTGCCATTCCATGGCCCACTGACCCATTTGATCAATATCCTGTTGTACTCTAAGATAACCTCCTTCATTGTCTGCTATACCACTAATTTTACTGTCATCCACAAACTTACTAACTGTGTCTCCTAAATGCGAATCTAAATCATCTATATAAATGATGAACAACAATGGACTCAGCACTGATCTTTGTGGCACACCTCTGCTCATAGGCCTCCAGTCTGAACAACAACCCCCTACCATCCAACCAATTTTGTATCCAATTGGCTCTCCTTCCTGGACCCCATGCAATCTAACTTTGCTAACCAGTCTACCATACAGAACCTTGTTGAAGACTTTGTTAAAGTCCATTTGGACAACGTCTACACTCTGCCATCATCTATCTTCCTGGTCACCTGTTAAAAAAAAACTCAATCAAAATTGCAAGACATGATTTCCCATACACAAAAACATGCAGACTGTTCTTGATCAGTCCTTGCCTTTTCAAATGCACGTAGATCATGTCTCTCAGAATCCTCTTCCACAACTTATCCACCACTGACGTCAGGCTCAGTGGCCTGTAGTTCCATGGCTCTTCATTTCAGGCTTTTTAAAATAATGGCACAATATTAACCACCTCCTAGACTTCCAACATGGCTGTCGATGATACAAATATTTCTGCTAAGGGCCCCACAATTTTTCCCTAGCTTTCCACTAGGTCCTGGGATAGACTTGCTTGACACCAACCAGGATAAAACAGTCTTCTTGATTGGTACCCCCTTCACCATCTGAAACTTTTACTTGCTCTGCTGCATGTGTATATTGGCAGCACTATATAAGACCCATCAAGTCTCCTTCAACAGCTCCTTCTATACCAACAGAACCAGTCCTAATGCACCAAAAATTTACAGCTCTCCTTCCTTTGTTATCTCTCCAGGCATACACTCATTTGATATTTAGATGAGATTCCCTACAATGTGGCAACAGGCCCTTTGACCCAACCAGTTCACACCGAAGCGTAACCCACCCAGACCCACTTCCCTCTGCCTAATGCAGCTAACACTACAGGCAATTTAGCATGGCCAATTCACCTGACCTGCACATCTTTGAACTGTGGGAGGAAACCGACGCACCCGGAGGAAATCCATGCAGACACGGGGAGAATGTGCAAACTCCACACAAATGGAGAGAGAGAGAGAGAGAGAGAGAACCTGCATAGTTACTGTCTTTGCTGTTTGAATTCATGTATCGCTGGACATTGGAGTGCATCTGGGAAAATTAACAAACAGTGAATTTCACAACTAATCTTGGAGGATCCGGTTTGGGCGAAGTTCACAACACAGAATCAGAAGTTAATTGTTGTTTTAAGTCTGTCCAAGAGAAAGGCTGTATTAGTGAGTACAGTGGATTATTTCTTGATTATATGGTTTTGGAGATAAGTCTCTTGATTAAACTTAAAATATAAGCCATAACTATTAATTTAACCAGGGGCAGTGTTTGTAGAGGAATAAGACGGTGTTATTTTCTGGGTCAGTAGATTGTGAAGTAGCAAAAATGGCCTTTGCAGTGATTTGTACTTCTTGTCAGATGTGGGAGTTTAAAGAGAGTTTAAGGGTTACTGCGGATTATATCTGCCATAGATACTGTTGGATGCGAATCTTATCAGATCGAGGGATCGGTTGGAGAGACAGATAGAAGCGATGAGGAATTTGCAACAGCAACAGTATGTGATGTATGGCAGTTATAGGAAGGGGGGAAAGTCTCAGATATAGTCACATAGATGGGTTAACTCCACGAAGGATAAGAAAGGTAGGCACCTAGGGCAGGAGTCTTTTGTGGATATACCCATTTCAAACAGGTATGCTGTTTTGGAAAATGTAGGGGGTGATGGATTCTCAGGGGGACGTAGCACGAACAGCCAAGTTTCTGGTATTGAGACTGGCTCCGATGCAATGAGGAGTACGTCGGCTTCCAAGAGATCAATTGTGTTAGGGGATTCTGTAGTCCGAGGTACAGACAGACGTTTCTGTGGTTAGCAGTGAAAAAGCAGAGTAGTGTGTTGTTTCCTAGGTGCCAGGATCAAGGATGTCTCAGAGAGGGTGCAGAATGTTCTCACGGGGGAGAAGGGCCAGCAGGAGGTCATTGTCCACATTGGACCCAATGATATAGGAACGGAAAAGGTTGAGATTCTGAAGGCAGATTACAGAGAGTTAGGCAGAAATTTAAAAAGGAGGTCCTCAAGGGTAATAATATCTGGATTAGTCGCAGTGCTATGAGCTAGTGAGGGCAGGAATAGGAGGATAGAGCAGGTGAATGCATGGCTGAGGAGCATTCACATTTTTGGATCATTGGAAGCTCTTTTGGGGTAGAAGTGACCTGTACAAGAAGGACGGATTGCACCTAAATTGGATTGGGACAAATATACTGGCAGGGAAATTTGCTAGAACTGCTTGGGAGGATTTAAAATAGTAAGGTGGGGGTTGGGAACCCAGATAGATAGTTAGGAAAGAGATCAATCTGAGACGGGTCCAGCTGAGAACAGAAGTGAGTCAAACAGTCAGGGCAGGCAGGGACAAGGTAGGACTAATAAATTAAACTGCATTTATTTCAATGCAAGGGGCCTAACAGGGAAGGCAGATGAACTCAGGGCATGGTTAGGAACATGGGACTGGGATATCATAACAATTATGGAAACATGGCTCAGGGATGGGCAGGACTGGTAGCTTAATGTTCCAGGATACAAATGCTACAGGAAGGATAGAAAGACAGGCAAGAGGGGAGGGGGAATGGCATTTTTGATAAGGGACAGCATTACAGCTGTGCTGAGGGAGGATTTTCCTGGAAATACATCCAGGGAAGTTACTTGGGTGGAACTGAGAAATAAGAAAGGGATGATCGCCTTATTGGGATTGTATTATAGACCCCCCCAATAGTCAGAGGGAAATTGAGAAACAAACTTGTAAGGAGATCTCAGCTATCTGTAAGAATAATAGGATAGTTATGGTAGGGGATTTTAACTTTCCAAACATCGATTTGGACTGCCATAGTGTTAAAGGTTTAGATGGAGAGGAATTTCTTAAGTGTGTACAAGACAATTTTCTGATTCAGTATGTGGATGTACCTACTAGAGAAGTGCAAAACTTGACCTACTCTTGGGAAATAAGGCAGGGCAAGTGACTGAGGTGTCAGTGGTGGAGCACTTTGGGGCCAGCGACCATAATTCTATTCGTTTTAAAATAGTGATGGAAAAGGATAGATCTAAAAGTTGAAGTTCTAAATTGGAGAAAGGCCAATTTTGACGATATTAGGCAAGAACTTTTGAAAGCTGATTGGAGGCAGATGTTTGCTGGTAAAGGGACGGCTGGAAAATGGGAAGCCTTCAGAAATGAGATAACAAGAATCCAGAGAAAGCATATTCCTGTCGGGGTGAAAGGGAAGGCTGGTAGGTAGAGGGAATGTTGGATGACTCAAGAAATTGAGCGTTTGGTTAAGAAAAAGAAGGAAGCATATGTCAGGTATAGACAGGATAGATCGAGTGAATCCTTAGATGAGTATAAAGAAAGTAGGAGTATACTTAAGAGGGAAGTCAGGAGGGCAAAACGGGCACATGAGATAGCTTTGGCAAATAGAATTAAGGAGAATCCAAATGGTTTTTACAAATATGTTGCGGACAAAAGGGTAACTAGAGAGAGAATAGGGCCCCTTAACGATCAGCAAGGTGGCCTTTGTGTGGAGCCACAGAAAATGGGGGAGATACTAAATGAATATTTTGCATCAGTATTTATTGTGGAAAAGGATATGGAAGAGATAGACTGTAGGGAAATAGATGGTGACATCTTGCAAAATGTCCAGATTACAGAGGAGGAAGTGCTGGATGTCTTGAAAAGGATAAAGGTGGATAAATCCCCAGGACCTGATCAGGTGTACCCGAGAATTCTGTGGGAAGCTAGAGAAGTGATTGCTGGGCCTTTTGCTGAGATATTTGTATCATCCATAGTCACAGGTGAGGTGCCAGAAGACTGGAGGTTGGCAAACGTTGTGCCACTGTTTAAGAAGGGTTGTAAAGACAAGCCAGGGAACTATCGACCAGTGAGCCTGACCTCGGTGGTGGGCAAGTTGTTGGAGGGAATCCTGAGGGACAGGAGATATATTGATTTGGAAAGGCAAGGACTGATTCGGGATGATCAACATGGCTTTGTGCGTGGGAAATCATGTCTCACAAACTTGCTTGAGTTTTTTAAAGAAGTAACAGAGAAGATTGATGAGGGCAGAGCAGTAGATGTGATCTATATGGACTTCAGTAAGGCGATCGACAAGGTTCCCCATGGGAGACTGATTAGCAAGGTTAGATCTCATGGAATACAGGGAGAACTAGCCATTTGAATACAGAACTGGCTCAAAGGTAGAAGACAGAGGGTGGTGGTGGAGGGTTGTTTTTCAGACTGGAGGCCTGTGACCAGTGGAGTGCCACGAGGATCGGTGCTGGACCCTCTACTTTTTGTCAATTACATAAATGATTTGGATGCGAGCATAAGAGGTACAGTTAGTAAGTTTGCAGATGATACCAAAATTGGACAGTGAAGAGGGTTACCTCCGATTACAACAGGATCTGGACCAGATGGGCCAATGGGCTGAGAAGTGGCAGATGGAGTTTAATTCAGATAAATGCAAGGTGCTGCATTTAGGGAAAGCAAATCTGAGCAGGACTTATACACTTAATGGTAAGGTCCTAAGGAGTGTTGCTGAACAAAGAGACCTTGGAGTGCAGGTTCATAGTTCCTTGAAAGTGAAGTCGCAGGTAGATAGGATAGTGAAGAAGGCATTTGATATGCTTTCCTTTATTGGTCAGACTATTGAGTACGGAAGTTGGGAGGTCATGTTGCGGCTGTACAGGACATTGGTTAGGCCACTGTTGGAATATTGCATGCAATTCTGGTCTCCTTCCTATCGGAAAGATGTTGTGAAATTTGAAAGGGTTCAGAAAAGATTTACAAGGATGTTGCCAGGGTTGGAGTATCTGAGCTACAGGAAGAGGCTGAACAGGCAGAGGCTGTTTTCCCTGGAGTGTCGGAGACTGAGAGGTGACCTTATAGAGGTTTAGAAAATAGGATAAATAGACAATGTCTTTTCCCTGGGGTCTGGGAGTCCAGAACTAGAGGGCATAGGTTTAGGGTAAGATGGGAAAGATATAAAAGAGACCTAAGGGGCAACGTTTTCACGCAGACGGTGGTACGTGTATGGAATGAGCTGCCAGAGGAAGTGGTGGAGGCTGGTACAATTGCAACATTTAAGAGGCATTTGGATGTGTATACGAATAAGAAGGGTTTGGAGGGATATGGGCCGGGTGCTGGTAGGTGGGACTAGATTGGGTTGGGATACCTGGTCGGCATGGACGGGTTGGACCGAAGGGTCTGTTTCCATGCTGTACAACTCTATGACTCTATGACTTTGACAAATAGTCGCTCAATGCTGCAATTGAACCTGCGAGCTAACCACTGAGCTACCATGCTGCCCTTCCTCCACCATGTAGTTACTACTTGTTTGCTAAACAGTTTAATCAGCTCTTCAATGCAATTTCTTTTTTAATTGCTTGTGAATACCAATCATAGACTATAACAAAAATGAATTTAGTTGTTTTACTATACATTTTCAGACAGCTTCAAGAATCATGATGTAACATCATACATTAAGGATGTAAATTGGGGGAAATTAGACCCATTAATACCTGTTATACATGCTATTTGACTTCCCTAATGAAAATAGAAAATTCTGCCATTCTGATCTTATTAGTTCATGAATATCAACATTGTTTTTCTTTTAGAACACAAGGAATTAAACAAACGAGTTCTGTGATATCCAAATGATACATATTTTAGCAATGGGATCAGTGTAAAAATTTGAAATAGCTTTGTAATGATTATTGGTTACATAAAGGTCAACAATCTGAACTTCTTTTTTAATAAGTAATTGCAACTATTACGGCTTCATAGACACCATTTTGAGCAACAAATTGCTTTTGTTCAATTTCTTTTTCACCGTCAATTGCCGTAACTTCTGTAGGTATTATACTGTGGCTTAACGTCAGCAATTTTCCAGTGATTGACCAGCAGGAAATATTCTTACACAAGAAGGTGAGGACTGCAGATGCTGGAAATCAGAGTCAAAATGTGTCATGCTGGAAAAGCACAGCCGGTCAGGCAGCACCCGAAGAGCAGGAGAGTCAACATTTTGAGCACATTCCTGATGAAGAATTTATGCTAGAAACATCAACTCCCCTGCTCCTCGGATGCTGCCTGACTGGCTGTGCTTTTCCAGCACCACTTTTATATACTTAACAAGTTGAGATTGTGTGAGTCATGACAACATGACAGCTGACAAAACAACGTATTGTCTCCTTTGAGCTTGTACTGAATGAATCAGTTCTACAGATATATGTTCTGCCTTGTGAAAGCAAAGTATTGACATTTGATGATTCACATTGCAAAACCTAGTTCAATAAGAGCTATGTTCCAAAGTTATCAGCCCACATAAATAGAATGTAAAAAGAAACACTAGACACTATCTTCAATATGAGTCCTGATCTGTTGCGGTAATATCTATCCTGGATCAGCTGCCAAACCTTGAGAACCATAAGATAAAAAGTGTTTTAAGAACTGAGAACATTGAACGGTTATTGCAAAGGAACAGGCCCTTTGGCCCACAATATCTAAACCAACCATGACGCCATTCTAAACTAATGCCAGCTGCCGGCACATGGTCTATGTCTCTCTACTCCCTGCTTGTTCAAGTGTTTAACATTGCTATTGTATCTGCTTCTACCACCTCTCCTGGCGGTGCATTCCAGGCAGCTACTACCCTCTGTGTAAAAGCCTCGCCTTGTTCATCTTCTTTAAACTTTACCCCTTTAACCTTAAAACTATGCTCCCTCATATTTGACATTTCCACCCAAAAAGGCTCTATCAACCCTATCCATGTCTCTCATAATTTTATTTACTCCTACCAAGTTACCCCCTCTGCCTCAGTCACTCTAGCAAAAACAGTTCAAGTTTATCCAACCTCTCCTTGCAGCTGATACACTCTGAACCAAGCAACATTCTGGTAAACATCTTTTGCACCCCCTCCAAAGCCTCCACCACTTCTGTGATGACCTGAACTTCATACAACAGTTCAAATGCTGCCTATCTAAAGTCTTATATAGCTGCTACATGACTTACAAATATTTTTACTTGATGCTGTGACAGATGAAGGCAAGCATCTTATCCACTTGTGTTGCCATTCTCAGGCAGCTGCAGGCTTGCACCCAATGCTCCTAAGGGTCCTGTCTTTTATTGTATATTTCATCTCCATTTGACCTCCCAAAATGAATCACTTCACACTTGCCCAGCCTCAACTCCACCTACAATTTCTCTGCCCAACTTTCCAACTGAACAAGTCCTGCTGTATCTTTTGACAACCTTCTTCACTATCAATAAGTCCACCAGAACTTACTAATCAGACCATTCTACATTTTCATCCAAATCATTTGTACATTTTACCAACAGCAGAGGTTGCAGCTTTGATTCCTGAGGTGCATTACATGTCTTAGACCTCCAGTCAGAAAAATACTCCTCTACAACTACCCTCTATGACCAAACCAATTTGTATCTGACTTATTAATTCTCCATGGATCCCATGTGATGATCTTCTGGACCAATCTACCATGAGGAACTTTGTCAAGTCCTTTAATTAGATCCATGTAGATTACATCCATTGCCCTACTTTATTGATCACCTTCGACACTTCCTCAAAAACAACTCAAATTTGTGAGGCAAGACTTTTCATGCTCAAAGCCATGCTGACTATCCCTAATAAGTCCTTTCTTTTCTAAATGCAAGTAAATACTATCACTCAGAATCTTTCCCACTAAGTTCCCTATCACTGATTTAAGACTCACTGGTGCATAATTTCCTGGATTATCCTTGTTGCCCTTCTTAAAGAAAGGGGCACCACTGAATTGTCTTCAGTCTTCTGGAACCCTTCCTGGGACTAAAGAGAAAATAAGGATCTCTGTCAATGCCCCAACAATCTCTTCCCTTGCCTCCCTCAGTATCCTGCAATAGATTTCATCAATCCAATGGGACTTAACTACCTTTATGTTTTTCAAAACACCCATCATGCCCTCCTTCACATTCTTGACATCCCAATCCCTAACCCTACCATCATCCATGTCCTTCTCCTTGGTGAATACTAATGCTAAGTATTCATTGAAGACCATACCTGCTTTCTCTGGCTCCATGCATAAATTCCCTCCTTTGTCATTGAGTGGACCCTTGTCCTAGCTACTGCCCTGCTCCTAACATGCATATAAAATGCCTTGGGATTCTCCTTAATCCTACTGGCCAAGGACATGTTATGGCCCCTTTTAGCCCTCCTAATTCCTTGTTTAATTTCTTTTGTGCTTCCTGTATATTCCTCAGAGGTCTTGTCTAATTTCAGTTTCCCAAAGCTTACTATAATTTTTCTTTTTGACTAATCTTTCATTATCTCTTGGGGTCATCCAGAGTTCTCGAATCTTGCCATCCTTATCTTTCATCTTCAAAGGTACATGCCAGTCCAAAACTTTGATCGATTGGATTTTAAAAGACTTACAACATGTCAGATGTGAAATTATCCTTAAACAACCAATTTATACCCCTAACCCCCAGAATCTAAACTTCTGAAACAATGAAACAGTTCCAAGTCAGGATGGCTTTTGGCTTCGGTAGAAATGTAGGTGGTGGTGATCCCATGTATCTAGTATCTTTGTCCTTCTATGTGAAAGAGACGATGGGTTAAAGCAATCATGGTGAATTGCTGTAGTGAAATTGGTACAAACTGCTGACAAGAGAAAGTATTTTCTGAAGGTGGTGAATGGGGTGTCATTCAAGCAACCTGTTTCTTGGAAGGTGTGTGGGCTCTTAAATACTATTGAAGCTGCACTTATGCAGCTAAGTGGAAGGTATTCAATGTTCCAGATGCTTGAAATCTGAAATACAAACAGGAATGCATTGGAGCAACTCAGCAGGAGGGAGAAATAGAGTAAACATTTCAAGATGAATATAACTCTTCCTCAGAACTGAAGGAAGATAGAAATGTCATGGGTTTTATGCAATGTTTTGACCAAAGCTGGTAGCATGACTGCTGAGGCACTACAGCTATTGACACTCTTTTTCCAATTAAGGAATCACTAAATACCTGACAAATTCCTTCTGTTTCAGCAGAGGGGAAAAAAAAGTGTGTGCTTCAGAACTGTAGAACATAATTTACCCAGTAGCAGTCAACCTTCTGTGGAGTTGAACATGGGCAGTCAACATTAGGCTCTGGTTTCGTATTTCTCATGTGACTTCACCTTAAGGTTGTGAATAATTAAGAATGCTATTAATGTGAGAGTGAATGTTTAATGGGAGCCACCACTACCTTGAAATAAACCTCTTGAAATTAACTGTTTAGAACTGATTTAGAAGATTGAATTATTTTATACACAAACAAAAACAGAAATTGCTGGAAAAACCTCAGGAGGTATGGCAGCATCTGTGGAGACAGAATCAGAGTTAACCTTTTGGATCCAGTGACCCTTCCTCAGAGGCTCAGCTGGAAGAACAGCACCTCATTTTCTGCATGACGACCCTGGAGCCTACTGGACTCAATAGCAAGTTCAACAATTTCAGGGCTTGGGCACCTTCTGTCATGTACTTACCCCAATTCTCACACACCAGGCCAAGTCATTACATGGACTGTGAACAAACACCATTAGTAGCTATTCATTCTCCCAGCCTGACCTTGCCTAACTGTTTTGCCTAACTGTTCTTCCCTCTGTCTGGGCTTCAACTCCACACAAAAAATAAGTTCTGGAAATTTTTCCAGCATCTGCAGTTCATTTAAAAAAATAAGTACAAATAGCTTTAACTAAATAAAAAAAAATCAGCGATGACATGGGCTGTCAGCAGGGGTCCAATACATTCTGAAGAAATTTGAAAACAACAGGGTGGGACTGAACTCGATCATAAGATCTGTTGATCTATAAAAAAACAGTGCTAAAAGACTAATATAGTAGCTCAAATAGCTGGATAAAAAAAGAAAAAGACTCTCCTAAATCATTTAAATTGACAAATGGAGGATGTGGGGGGAGAGTAGGTGTGTGAGACAGCCCTTGACATCAAAGTCACATTTTGACTGAACGTGGTTTTCAGGAGCACCACCAAAACAGAAATCAATGAGAATCAGGAGGCAACTCTCCACATTGGAATCATACCTGGCACTAAGGAATATGTGTGCTGTTGTTGGACGTCAGTCATTTCAGCTCCAGGACATCTCTGCAGGAGTTCCTCAGGGTATTGTCCTAAGCCTAACCATCTTCAGTTGCTTCATCAATGACCTGCCTCTATCGGAAAAGGTCAGAATTGGGGATGCTTGCTAATGATTGCACACGTTCAGCAACATTCGCAACTCCTTCAATATTGAAGCAGTCAGTGTTCCAATTCAACAAAGTCTGGAAAACTTCTAGGCTTGAGCTGACAAGTGGCAGTGAACATTCACACCACAGAACTGACAGACAATGACCATAAGACCTAATCTAGCCATCACCTCTTGACACTAAACGGTGTTACCATCCCTGAATCCTCCACTATCAACAACATAGGTGTTACCTTGATCCGAAGCTCAACAGGGCTCACCATATACAGACAGTGGCCACAAGAGCAGGCCAGAGGCGAGGAATACCGTGGCCTGTAACTCACTTTCTGATTTCCCGAAGTCTGTCCACAAGATATAAGTCTTGAATACTCCTACTTGCCTGGAAAATTGCAACTTGAACATCACTCAAGAAGCTTGACACCATCCAGGAGAAAGCAACCTGCTCATTTGGCACCACACCAACAAATATCCAGTGCCTTCTATAGCAATGTGTGTACTATCTGAAAGATACACCAAAGAATCTCACAAAGGTCCTCAGAGCACTTTCCTAAACTGCAATGACTTCCAACTAGAAGGACAAGAGCAGTACATGCACACACTCTCTCTCTCTCTCTCTCTCTTATACATGCACACAAGTCGATGGGTAGATTTGTATTTGCAGATACATTCTATTTTTTTCAAAAATGCATGATCTGCGGGCAGTCAATACATGTAATAATTTGTAAATTCCTATTTGGAGACAGAAGCAGTCTGACTTAAATCTTTAATGCATTCTCTGAGCTGAGATGTCACCTTTCATTATAAAAGCTTAAATTACCTTGAGAAGGTGACTTAAAAGTAGTTCTGGAATTTACATATTAATGACTGGAAACCTGCAACCCTTTCTAAAAGATGAAAGACTTAACAGTCTAGATTTATTCAATACGACCACTGTAATCTTTTGCTCTAAATTCTGTGTCTTATGATTTTATACTCTACAACCACCTGATGAAGGAGTAGCGCTCCAAAAGCTAGTACTTCCAAATCAACCTGTTGGACTATAACTTGGTGATGTTGTGTGATTTTTAATAAAGAGCAGCAAATAGATGGAGATACCATCACCTTCAATTTCACCTTCAAGCCACTCACCATCCTGACTTGGAAATATGTCACTGTTTCCTCAGTGTTATTGAAATTCCCTCTCTAATGACATTGTGGGTCTACTTACAGTATATGGACCAGCAAATGCAGCATACAGCAAAGGTTCAGAAGGCAGCTTACCACCACGTTCTAAAGGACAACTAGAGACATGAAATAAATGCTGCCCACATACCATTGCCCATGTCAACCAGTAAATAGATTTAAAAAAACTGAAAAAGGAAATTTGGAACAACATCACAGCAGGAAGAAGGCAGCATTAATAAAGAGTCATCCAAAGTGCTTAGAGTCAGAGAGAGTCATAGAGATGTACAGCATGGTAACAGACCCTTCGGTCCAACCCGTCCATGCTGACCAGATATCCCAACCCAATCTATTCCCACCTGCCAGCACCCGGCCCATATCCCTCCAAACCCTTCCTATTCATATACCCATCCAAATGCCTTTTAGATTTTGCAGTTGTAACAGCCTCCACCACATTCTCTGGCAGCTTATTCCATACATGTATCACCCTCTGTGTGAAAAAGTTGCCCCTTAGGTCTCTTTTATATCTTTCCCCTCTCACCCTAAACTTATGCCTTCTAGTTCTGGACTTCCTGACCCCGGTGAAAAGGCTTTGTCCATTTATCACATCCATGCCCCTCATAATTTTGTAAACCTCTATAAGGTCACCCCTCAGCATCTGACGCTCCAGAGAAAACAGCCCCAGCCTGTTCAGCCTCTCCCTGCAGCTCAGATCCTCCAACCCTGGCAACATCCTTGTAAGTCTTTTCTGAACCCTTTCAAGTTTCACAACATCTTTCTGATAGGAAGGAGACCAGAATTGCACGCAATATTCCAACAGTGGCCTGACCAATGTCCTATACAGCCGCAACATGACCTCCCAACTCCTGTACTCAATACTCTGACCAATAAAGGAAAGCATACCAAACGCCTTCTTCACTATCCTATCTACCTGCGACTTCACAACATTGTGCTTCACAACAATGTAATCAATAACGATAAAAGCAGATGATCTTCAAATGAGTAACATGCCGGCCAGAATTCAGCTCAAAATGTGTGTGAAATACTAATTTACAAAGGTCTGTTTTAAAATGAAGGGAAGAGGTTTGACTTCTTTGAATTTGGAAGCAAAAACAATGATTTCATTCTTCCTAATGTCACAGGAGGTAATTACCGGTCATCTATGACTGACTATCTATTAGTCAAACTGTCTGACAACAGTGAAAATAGAAGTGTTCAAGGAACTAGTGGAAAGATAGAACTGGTTGTAGTCATGTGTTGTTTGCTTTCACAAGAACCACCTCTGAATGATGTTACCAACAGGGCAACTTGAATTTCAGGAGAAGAAAGAGGACAACAATAACCCCTTGAAGGGCTCTCAAGATAAGTTGTGGGATAGGACAAGAGCTGGACATTGGTAGGTAAAAGTGAAATCATACAAGGGCAAATCGATTGAGCTGGGCAATGGAGAACCCTTAGCACAGGGAGATGAGGTTGACCCTCTTGAACGTTGGAAAGCGATCAAGAAAGAGATCAGGCTGTGGTCACTGAGGTTGTCATTCTAATCTGGCAATAATTGGTTCACTGAATATCGAGATGAGAATCCCTTTTGCTCATGGAGCACTGTGGGCAGTAACTTGAAAAGGTGAAAAGAATCACAGCTTACCCACGACACACGTCAGTATTCTGATATTGCTTGTTTTCCTCACATGACTGCAGTTAGTGAGGAGCCAGAGGAGCTGTACAGAATTAAATATATTATTTCCTGCCTGCTCATGCAAGCAGCAATCTGCATGATAGTAAAAAAAGCATAGACATCGAAGAATGGGAGTGATGGCTTTTTTGGTCAATGGCATTGTTATTCAGATTAGAAATCTTAGCTTGAGGCAGTCCTATAGGAGTTGACACATATGGTTTAGCTACTATGGCTGGCTTATAAAGACATTCTTGGGTCACTAAGCATGATAAGTATTATAATGGTAGGTGCCTATGTCATGCTTTGAGGTGACCTAACATCTCTTTCAAACTTTGCTGTTTCTGTTAGTATCTTTTAACAAGGTCCAACAGAAGGAAGAAATGATTGTGTTTTACGTGTAGGTCAAATCATTTTCAACATCAATTCCTTTCTGGAGAATCTCCTTTGCTGGAGATGTTGAACAATCTCCATTGCCAAATTAAAATGTGAGCAAAATTCATTATAGATATGTGATGTGGGAATGTGATCTACAATGATGTTTGTCTTCCCTTAGGCAGCAGTTATACAAACTCGTCTTGCTACTAGCCATGTGAATAAGAGTGGACAGCATTTGGAAACAATGAAGTGAAGTGGAGGTGCCAGGTGTTGATTTGGGGTGGATAAAGTCAGAATCGAAGAGTGTGGTGCTGGAAAGCACAGCGAGTCAGGTAGCATCCTATGAGCAAGAGAGTTGATGTTTCGAACATGAGCTCTTCATAGATTCTCCTGCTCCTGGGATGCTGTGCTTTTCCAACATCACACTCTTCAACTCTAATCTCCAGCATCTGCAGTCCTCACTGACTTCTGACCCTGGAAACAATGTAATAAGCTAAGTTTACTATTGCTTCCTCGCAGTTACCTTTGGTGTGGAATTATTTATGGCAACAAACTACAAGCTACAGCAGAATGAGATAGCTTTACATTGTTACATTTACATAAGATGCTAATCAATCATTTTACCTGACTGATGAGCAAAGGAAAAGGGCATGTTAAGGTTATGGGGGTCAATGTACTTGAAAAGAGGAGGACATGTGTTGAGATCCAGCGGGAAGAAGGGCTTATGCCCAAAACGTCGATTCTCCTGCTCCTTGGATGCTGCCTGACCTGCTGCGCTTTTCCAGCAACACATTTTTCAGCTCATCCAGAGGGATATGTCCAAAAAGAGAGTTAATGCATCAGCTCATTTGTTCAGTTCACTCAATGTCTCACATTAGATTTCAGGACAAAATCAGCAGTCTATGACCTACAGTATGTTGCTATCAAAACACATTTGTATTGCGATAATATCCTTTTATAGACCAGTAATGCATATATGTCCACCAACCTAAAAATAAAGAGTCCCCACATTTGAATGACCGCTTTTTAATGAAAATTATTTCTTGTTAATTGGTCTTTGAATAAGATAATTGTCATCACAGTTCCTTCACAGATGTCTCTCTATCACTATGTATGAAAATCATAGATCCTCATTTTACAGGAAGTAGCATGCAGATTTAGTGAGGACAAAAATTTTAATTTTGTTGCTTCCTCACTTGGTATGGAGACATAAAATTCAAGGCCATATCATTTTGAATCCATTTCATACCTATTTTCAATTGCTCGCACTTTCTGATAGCACCCATTCAGCATTTAGCTCTCTCCCAGCTTACCATCAGCTGATTTCAATTCTGATGAAGGATCCCTGGACTTGAAACATTAACTGTTTTTCTCTCCACAGATGCTGCCAGATTTGCTGAGTTTCTCCAGCACTGTTTGTTCTAGTTTTAGCAATTAGTTTCCCTTTAAATATAAAAATCGTGCAAAAACAGTTTAAAAAGTTATGCGTTTCATGTACTTGTGCCGATGCTATGTGGATGTGATTATTTTAATGTCAAATCAAACTGAATTGCAAACTGTCAGTTTAATTGGAGGCACAAAGATAATTTGGAACAAGCACAAATGGCATGATTTATTCCTTTAAATGCATGACAGGTAATTATTTTAAATTCATCTGTCAGTTCTAACAAGATCGAAACTATCAATTGGCAGATTTTGAAAGTACATTTAAATGCTCTGAGAAGATAATGAGGTGAACTATTGGGTGGTCACTGAACAGATTTATATCATTTTCTGAAAAGCTCTTTCAAATAGCTGGCACAGTCACGTTAGGTGAAATGGCCTCCTTCTGTGCTCTATAATTTTCTGACTTGCAGGAGATAATGAGGAGAATGAGCTAACTTCTATAATCGTTCAAGCTGTAAGGAAAGAAACAGATCACGTTTATCAGGTTGCAAGTTGAGCTCGCTGAGCTGGTACATTTGTTCTCAGACATGTTGTCACCATGCTAGGTAACATCAGTGAGTCTCCGATGAAGCACTGGTGTTCTGTCCCACTTGCTATTTGTGTGTCTTGGTCTGTTGTGGTGGGTGATATCACTTCTGGTTCTGTGTCTAAGAGGTTGGTAAATGGGGTCCAAATTGATGTGTTTGTTAATGGAGTTCCAGTTTGAACACCAGGCCTCTAGGAATTGCCATGTATGTCTATGTTTAGCTTGTCCCATGATAGATGTATTGTCCCAGTCGAACTGGTGTCATTCTTCATCTGTATGTATGAATACTGGTGAAAGTTGGTCATGTCTTTTGGTGGCTAGTTGGTGCTCGTGTATTCTAGTGGCTAGTTTCCTGCCCATCTGGTGAATCTCCTCTGCAACCTCTCCAAAGCATCCACATCCTTTTGGTAATGTGGTGACCAGAACTGTACGCAGTATTCCAAATGTGGCCAAACGAAAGCTTATACAACTGTAACATGACCTTCCTACTCTTGTATGCAATACCCCATCCAGTGAAGGAAAGCATGCCATATGCCTTCTTGACCACTCTACGGACCTGCATTGCCACCTTCAGGGAACAATGGACCTGAACACCCAGATCTCTCTGATCATCAGTTTACTCCAGGACTTTTCCATTTACTCTCGAATTGGATCTTCCAAAATGCATCACTTTGTATCTGTCTGGATTGAACTCCATCTGCCATTTCTCTGCCCAACTCTCCAATCTAATGAGGCAACCTACACTGTCCTCCAAAACATTTATGTATATCACAAACAACAGCAGTCCCAATGCAGATCGCTGTGGAACTCCACTGATCACAGGTTTTCATTTTGAGAAGCTCCCTTCCACTATTATTCTGTCTCCTGTTGCTCAACAGTTCTCTATCTATCTAACTAGAACACCCTGAACCCCATGTGACTTCACCTTCTTCATCAGCCTACCACAGGGAAACTTAACAACTGTCTTACGAAAGTCCATGTATATGACATCTACATCCTTCCCTTATCAATCAACTTTATCACGTCTTCAAAGAATTCTATTAGATTTTTAAGACATGACCTTCCCTGCTTAAATCCATGCTGCCTATCACTGATAAGTCAATTTTCTTCCAAATAGTTATATATCCTATCACTTAGCATCTTCCCTGCCACTGACATCAGGCTCACAGGTGTGTAATTACCTGGATTGTCCCTGCTACCCTCAAACAAGGGGACAACATTAGCAATCCTCCAGTCCTCTGGGACATCTACCATGTTCGAGGATGCTGCAAAGGTATCTGTTAAAGCCCCAGCTATTTCCTCTCTAGCTTCCCTCATCCAAGGTTGGAATCGAATTTGGGTCCCTGGCACTGTGAGGCAGCAGTGCTAACCACTGAACCACCGTGCTGCCCCTGCCACTACAACCACCTGGCCTGGCTCATTTCCTAATACCAAGTCCAGTATGGCCCCTTCCCAAGATGGGCTATTTACATACTGCTCGAGAAAACCCTCCTGGATACTCCTTACAAATTCTGCTCCATCTAGACCTCTAACACTCAGTGAATCCCAGTCAATGTTGGGAACAGTAAAATCTCCTGTCATGATCCACCACCATCTTGGATAATGTTGAACACCTAGAAAAGCATTAAAGCTGTACTTATCAGGAAATAGGTGAATCAGCACCTTCCCTCCTGTAGTCTTAATTCTAAATCATAGAATCCTTAGAGTCTGACCTGCTTGGTTAGAGAAACTGAACATGATGCATAACTCAGTATGCCTCAGTTTATTGTATCACTGATAACTTTAAGTTTTAAAAATAGTGATGGAAGAGGATAGACAAGATCTAAAAGTTGAAGTACTAAATTGGAGGAAGGCTAATTTTGACCGTATTAGGCAAGAACTTTCAAAAGCTGATTGTGGGCAGATGTTTGCAGTAAAGGGATAGCTGGAAAATGGGAAGCCTTCAAAAAAATGAGGTAACAAGAGTCCAAAGATAGTACATACCTGTTAGGGTGAAAGGAAAGGCTGGTAGGTTTAGGAAATGCTGGATGACGAGAAAAAGTGATGTTTTAGTTAAGAAAAAGGAAGCATATGTCAGGCATAGACAGGAGAGAATGATTGAATCCTTAGAAGACTATAAACGCAGTAGGAGTATACTAAAGAGAGAAATCAGGAGGGCAAAAAGGGGACATGAGATTACTTTGGCAAATAGTGTAAAGGAAAATCCAAAGGGTTTTTATAATTATGTAAAGGGCAAAAAGGGTTACAAGGGAATGTATAGGGCCCCTCAAAGATCAGCTAGGCAGCCTTTGTGTGGAGCCGCAGGAGATGGGGGAGATACTAAATGAGTATTTTGCATCAGTGTTCACTATGGAGAAGGACATAGAAGATATTGAATGTGGGAAAATAGATGGTGACATCTTGAAAAATGTCTATATTACGTAAAAGTGCATAAATCCCCAGGACCTGATTAGGTGTACCCTAGAACTCAGTGGGAAGCTAGGGAAGTGATTGCTGGGCCTCTTGCTGAGATATTTGCATCATTAATAGTCACAAGGTGAGGTGCCGGAAGAGTGAGGTTGGCTAACGTGGTGCCACTATTTAAGAAAGGTGATCTGGAAAAGCCAGGGAACTACAGACTGTTGAGCCTGATGTCGGTTCTGGGCAAGTTGTTGGAGGGAATCTGAGGGACAAGATTTACATGTATTTAGAAAAACAAGGACTGATTAGGGATAGTCAGCATGCTTTGCGCATGGGAAATCATGTCTCACAAACTTAATTGAGTTTTTTAAGAAGTAACAAAGAGGATTGATGAGGGCAGAGCAGTGGACATGATCTATGTGGCCTTCAGTAAGGCATTTAACAAGGTTCCTCTTGGGATACTGGCTAGCAAGGTTAGATCTCATGGAACACAGGGAAAACTAACCATTTGGATACAGAACTGGCTCAAAGGTAGAAGACAGAGAGTGGTGGTGGAGGGTTGTTTTTCACAATGGAGGCCTGTGACCAATGGAGTGCCACAAGGATTAGTGTTGAGTCAAGTATTTTTCATAATTTATATAAATGATTTGGATGTGAATATAGGTAGTATAGTTAGCAAGTTTGCAGATGATACCAAAACTGGAGGTGTAGTGGACAGCGAAGAAGGTTACCGCAGATTACAATGGGATCTTGATCAGATGAGCCATTAGGCCGAAGAGTGGCAGATGGAGTTTAATTTAAATAAATGTGAGGTACTGCATTTTGGAAAAGCAAATCTAAGCAGGATTTACTCGCCGAACGCTAAGGTCCGAGGGAGTGATGCTGAAGAAAGAGACCTTGGAGTGCAGGTTCATAGCTCCTTGAAAGTGGAGTCGCAAGTAGATAGGATGGTGAAGAAAGCATTTGGTATGCCTTTCTTTATTGGTCAGAGCATTGAGTAAAGGAGTTGGGAGATCTTGGTGTGGCTGTACAGGACATTGGTTAGGCCACTGTTGTGAAGCACAATGTTGTGGAGTCGCAGGTAGATAGGATAGTGAAGAAGGCGTTTGGTATGCTTTCCTATATTGGTCAGAGTATTGAGTACAGGAGTTGGGAGGTCATGTTGCGGCTGTATAGGACATTGGTCAGGCCACTGTTGGAATATTGCGTGCAATTCTGGTCTCCTTCCTATCAGAAGGATGTTGTGAAATTTGAAAGGGTTCATAAAAGATTTACAAGGATGTTGCCGGGGTTGGAGGATTTGAGCTACAGGGAGAGGTTGAATCCATTGGGGCTGTTTTCCCTGGAGCTGAGGCTGAGGGGTGACCTTAAAGAGGTTTACAAAATCATGAGGGGCTTGGATAGGGTAAATAGACAAGGTTTTTCCTGGGGTGGGAGAGTCCAGAACTAGAGGCCATAGGTTTAGGGTGAAAGGGTGAAAGGGGAAAGATACAAAAGAGACCTAAGAGGCAAATCTTTCATGCAGTGGGTGCAACATGTATGGAATGAGCTGCCAGATGTAGTGGAGGCTGGTACAATTGCAACATCTAAAAGGCATCTGGATGGGTATATGAATAGGAAGGGTTTAGAGAAATATTGGCCAAATGCTGGCCAGTGTGACCAGATTGGGTTGGTATATCTGCTTGGCATGGACATGTTCGTCTGAAGGGTCTGTTTCTGTGCTGTACATCTCTATGACTCTATGATCATTGTCTCCATGGAAACATTGGCCAATGTTACTTGTTAAGTGTTGATCAGAGTTTGCCACATATGGAAGTGAAATATTCAGTATCTGTGGAGCTGGGAATGATACTGAGCACCATGTAATCAGCACGCTTCTTCTGTCACTGGGCTTGAAACATTAACTCTGCTTTCTTTCTATGGATGCTGCCAGACCTTTTAAGATTCTCCAGCAATTTCTCATTTTATTTCAGATTTTCAGCACCACCAGTCATTGTTTTATTTTGGACTTGTTTTGCTTTTTTTAAACAGGACATACCACTAAATAATGGGGTCCCCAGTGACCATGTGCCCACTGAATTATATTCTTTAAATATTTATTCATGGATGAGAGTATCGCTTGCTGGACTAACATTTATTGCACATCCTTAGTTCTCCTTGAGAAGATTTTAGTGAGCTGACTTTTTGAACTGCTGCAAATCCATTTATTCCTGTCAGAGGAGAAGTTCCATGATTTGGACCCAACAAACTGAAGAACTGGTGATATAGTTCCAAGTCAGAATAGTGAGTGGTTTGGAGAGGAACTTACAGGTGGTGGTGTGCCTATGTATCTGCTGCCCCTGTCCTTCTAGATAATAGTCATCATCCATTTGGAAGGTGCTGTCCAAGGAGCCTTAATGAATTTTTGCAGTGCATTTTGTAGATAGTAGCTCAGTGGCTCAGTGATTAGCACTGCTGTCTCACAGTGCCAGGGACCTGGGTTCGATTCCAGCCTCAGGTGACTGTGTGGAATTTGCACATTTTTCCCATGTCTGTGAGGGTTTCCAGTTTCCGTCCACAGTCCAAAGATGTGCTGGCGAGGTGAATTGGCTATGCTAAATTGCCCATAATGTTCAGAGATGTGCAGATTAGGTGCCTTCGTCAGGGTTAAATGGTTTGAAAGGGTTGCTTTTACGAACGTTGGTGTGGACTTGTTGGGCTGAAGGGCCTGTTTTCACACTGTAGGGATTCATTGATTCTGTGATACTGAGAATCACTGGTAGAGGGAGTGGATATGGTGTTAATCAAACAGGCTGCTTTATCTTGGATAGTGTCAAGCTTCTCGAGTACTGTTGGAGCTACATGTATCAAAGCAATTAGGACATATTCGTCACATTCCAACATCTCTCTTACAGATGGCGGCTGGGCTATGGGAGGGAAGTAATTTGCTGCAAGATTCCTAATATCTGACCTGCTCTTGTAGTCACAAAACTACGAGTCCATTTCAGTTCCTATGCAACGGTAACCATAATCTTTCATCTCCAAAGTCGCTACATGAGGACATAAATTTTATCCCCTCATTAGGAGCTGTGTTTTCCAAAAGTGGTTCCAGAGATAATGGACTGTGCAAACAATACGTGAATTATGTAGTTGTGAACAATTAAGTAAGAAAATCAGCAAATAATAATGTACATAGTTAGACAATCAGATCATTCCTTTTTTTCCCTAAGTTATCAATATGGGAGAAATGATAATGAAAGAATAAAATCAAATGTAATTCCAAACTTTCCAATATTGGAAATACTGGAAGATTGACGTCATTACTACCTATCCTAAAATTTGGTAAAACCATCTATTCTTCCCCTTTCTCTGGCTATTATATGAAGTTGATCAGGACACAGGATGACCAACTTTATTTCATGGATATCACATTTGTATCGTTCTCCCACTTGAGTGCTTGTGAGCAAATTGATTTTTGGATGACATGGGCAGCATGATGTCTCAGTGCTTAGCACTGCTACCTCACAGTGCCAGGGACCTGAGTTCAATTCTAGCCTCAGCTGACTGAATGTGTGGAGCTTGCACTTTCTCCCTGTGTCTACGTGGGTTTCCTCCTGGCATTCTGGTTTCCTTCCCCAGTCCAAAGGTGTGCAGGTTAGGTGAATTGGCCATGCTAAATTGCCCACAGCGTTCAGGGATGTGTTGGATGGATACATTAGTCAGGGATTAAATGTTGGCGAACAGGTCTGGGTTGGTTATCCTTCGGAGGGTTGGTATGGACTTGATGAGCCGAAGGGCTTGTTTCCACTCTGTAAGGATTGGCACAACCCGAAATATGAATTTATATATAATCCAAAGCAATCAATTGCTAATTTAAATTGGTAACAAATACAAAATGATGAAAAAGTGTCAAGCAGTGCAACTAACTAATAATTCCTTATGGATGTAGGCTTGCTCACTGAGCTGGAAGGTACATTTTCAGACGTTTAGTCACCATACTAGGTATGGTGACGTCCAGAGGCTCACTGAAGATGTTACCAGGACCTCAACCTGAGTGACAAATCTTCTCAAAACTTGCTCAGAATTCCTTCCTTCCTCTTTTTAGTTAAGAAGCAAAAGCTAGAAAGACTAGTTTTTAAGTACTTCGGGGTAAGGGATCAGAATCAAGCTAAGAAGTTAGGTTTAACTAATAATGACCTTGCATTCATGTTGATGTTGTGCGCTTTGGGCAAACCTGAATAGAATTCATTAAAAGAAAAGGGGGACTCGGTAGCTAGTTGGGTTTTCCTCCACTCCAAGCCTGATTTGTGGATGTGTTTGGGGAGGAAGATGGCTCATTTAGCCTCAGGATTCACACACACATCTCCTACTCCTTCATATGAACATACGCACTACCCAGTGCTCTCACATACACTCCATCTCTCCCAAACTCCCCACAAACATCTCCCTCCACAACATGCTCACATACTCTACTTCGTCCCTGCCACACACACACTCCTTCTGACTCCATCACACACATACACACATCCTCTCTCCCTTGTATCGACACACCCCTAGATCCCTCTTCCCTCACACCCACGTCCTCTATCTCACTCTCCCAATTCTTACACAAATGCAGTGCAGCCACAGGACACCCTTGCACTACCTTGACTGCAGTCCTTCAGGAGGCTATTATCTGTGTAGAAAGGGGAGAGTCCTACCACCTCAATTTGCATGCAGGCTCTTCCCCAGCTCCAGACCTGAACTGACTGAAACCACTCACATTACACTGCTTTCCAAATCAGAGACTAAATCTTTCCTACATTCGCTGCTAATAGCCACGCTGGTAAATCTTACAGTAACAAATGTGGGAAAGACCCAGTTGGCAATCGAACAAGCAAATTCTTACAAAACCTTTTCACGACATTTAACTCCATTTTGAGCAATGGTATGGCAGAATGTCTCACAGGACCTCTTAAAAAGCCACATAGTGACTTACATGCTCTCATTTGGACAAACCTGATCTTGACCATTCACCGTCTTCATACCCCATTTGATTGAGCTTCTAATCATATATTTGCACCATCTCCAGGACTACCAATTCTCATCTCCAGGACGACTAATTCTCATCTCCAAATATCAGTCTATACTGTTCATTTGCTCCTGGATCTCATTCATACATTTTTACCTCTTACTTTACTGTCCCAATACATAGTTAACTGGCTTCCCATATTCCATCTTCTGTCAACTTGAGGTCATCCGAAAACTTTACTGTTCACATTCTAATTTGCATCAAGTCTTGTTAACTCATCTTCCCTGTGTTCATGAACCTACATTGTTGCTCAATCAGGAACATCGCCATATTAAAATTGCTATTTTTATGTCAAGTGCCTTTTTGTCTTGCCCATCTCTACCTTTGTAGTCTCTCTCAGCCTTAACATCCCTTGAAATACGTGCAGTCTTCCAATTCAGACTTTTGAGCATTCTGATTTTTATCACTTAACCATTTGAGTCTGTGACTCCAGCTTCTCGAATTTCAGGCTCTGGAATTTCCACCTGAATCTTCACCACCTCTCTAGCTGCATTTCTTCCTTTAAGATATTCCTTTAAGATTCAGTTCTTTGACTAAGCATTTGATTGTCTGCTCTAATATCTGCACTTTAGTGGACAATAATGGACAATCTGATACCAATTAAAATGCATTGGGGTGTTCATTATGTGAAAGGTGAATGTTCAGTGACTTGGGACACACAGAAGTTTAAATTATCCTAACATAAGTGTGTAAGTTGGCCTTATTAGTGAGTTTTACTCCAGAAACCACCTTCCTCTTTGTAAGCAGAGAGTCTTATAAGTAAATATTTATAGCTCTCTCTTTTTTTGTTAAGTTTAGAGATTCTTCTAAATATGCTACCTGAATGAGTGGAGCTTAATCTTTGCTTCCAAACACATACCATGATCCTGATGATTTAAATGATCTCCCCTTTCTAACTTTTCCCATTTCACCTCCCATCCCATAAATGGAATGACACCAAGTGAAGGAGATGATGATGATTAATGTGTAACTGTGCTATTGTTAATGGAATGGACAAAAACTTGGAAGGTGATGCTCCAGATTAGATTAAATATTACATTTATAAACTGGTTAAAACTTGGTTAAATTAGTAACAAATAACTAGTTGCATGGAAACTGGTCTCTTGGTCATACCAGGGCCAGAGAAAAGAAAACCAGTGATATAATATGATCAAAACCTTGGTGAGGCTGCCAAGCGACAATTGGCCAATTGAGAAGGCAGCTCATTGGGTATATGGAATTATGTCAGGAGATGATATCCAGCTCAGGATGAATTAATTTGTTCAACAACCTGGAGACTGGCAGGAGAGAATGGATGCTCCCTCTGTTCCAACTTTTGAACATGTCCAGGCAAACTTGCACACACGGATGACTGCATAAACGTCTCATTGGGTATCAATAACTTGAATCTGTCAAATTGTTTGCATGCAACATGTTAATTTAACACCCTTAAAGAAACTTTTGCTCAGAGTAAAATCCTGAACCAAAGAAAATTATTTATCCACCATGGGATGAGTGCATTGCAGGCTAGACTCTATTGCTGTGCCTAGTGGCTTTTGAGAAGGTGGTGGTTAGCTGCTGTCTTGAATTACCACAATCCATTTACTGTCAGTACATGTACAATGCTTGTAGAGCATTTGACATGGTTGGAATGTGGTACTAATGGCTCAGTAACATCTGCCACCTTATTTGTAACATGTTGATTGGTGCCCCTGTCACAGGTCCACTGCCATGACTAGAACAGCGAATGCAATTAAAGAGTCATAGAGATGTACAGCATGGAAACAGACCCTTCGGTCCAATCCGTCCATGCCGACCAAATATCCCAACCCAATCTAATCCCACCTGCCAGCACCCGGCCCATATCCCTCCAAACCCATCCTATTCATGTACCCATCCAAATGCCTCTTAAATGTTGCAATTGTACCAGCCTCTACCACTTCCTCTGGCAGCTCATTCCATACATGTACCACCCTCTCTGTGAAAAAGTTGCCCCTTAGGTCTCTTTTATATCTTTCCCCTCTCACCCTAAACCTATGCCCTATAGTTCTGGAAACCCCAACCCCAGGGCAAAGACATTGCCTATTTACCTTATCCACGCCAACATAATTTTGTAAACCTCTATAAGGTCACCCCTCAGCCTCCGATGCTCCCGGGAAAACAGCCCCAGCCTGTTCAGCCTCTCCCTGTAGTTCAAATCCTCCAACTCTAGCAACATCCTTGTAAGTCTTTTCTGAACCCTTTCAAGTTTCACAACATCTTTCCGATAGAAAGGACACCAGAATTGCATGCAATATTCCAAGTGGTCTAACTAATGTCCTGTACAGCTGCAACATGACCTCCCAACTCCTGTACTCAATACTCTGACCAATAAAGGAAAACATACCAAATGCCTTCTTCACTATCCTATCTACCTGTGACTCCACTTTCAAGGAGCTATGAACCTGCACTCCAAGGTCTCTTTGTTTAGCAACAATCCCTAGGACCTTACCATTAAGTGTATAAGTCCTGCTAAGATTTGCTTTTCCAAAATGCAGCACCTCGCATTTATTTGAATTAAATCCATCTGCCACTTCTCGGCCCATTGGCCCATCTGGTCAAGATCCTGTTGTAATCTGAGGTAAACTGCCTTCACGTTGAAGTTGAAGTATTTGTGTATTGCTGATGTCAGGGCGTAAATGTGACCAGGATGATGGTGTCCTGATCACAGAATAGAAATCCTGCACAGTATATCCTTCTCATGATTAATATTTCCATTTAGCTCTGTATTGTCAACAAACCTATTTCATTAATACTTCTTTATCCAAGTCTCTAATGTAGATTGGACATGACTGAGGCACAGACCTCAGTAAGGCATTCGACAAGTTTCCCATGAGAGACAGGTGAGCAAGGTGAGATCTCTTGGGATACAGGAAGAACTAGCCATCTGGATACAGAACCGGCTCAAAGGTAGAAGACAGAGTGGTGGTGGAGGGTTGTTTTTCAGAGTGGAGGCTAGTGACCAGTGGAGTGCCACAAGGATGGGGGCTAGGTCCACTACTTTTCATCATTTATATAAATGATTTGGATGTGAGCATGAGAGGTAAAGTTCGCAAGTTTGCAGATGATACCAAAATTGCAGATGTAGTGGACAGTGAAGAAGGTTACCTCAGATTACAACAGGATTTTGATAAAATGGGCCAATGGGCCGAGAAGTGGCAAATGGAGTTTAATTTAGATAAATGCGAGGTGCTGCATTTTGGAAAAGCAAATCTTAGCAGGACTTATACACTTAATGGTAAGGTCCTAGGGATTGTTGCTGAACAAAGAGACCTTAGAGTGCAGGTTCATAGCTCCTTGAAAGTGGAGTCGCAGGTAGATAGGATAGTGAAGAAGGCGTTTGGTATGTTTTCCTTTATTGGTCAGAGTATTGAGTACAGGAGTTGGGAGGTCATGTTGCAGCTGTACAGGACATTGGTTAGATCACTGTTGGAATAGTGCGTGCAATTCTGGTGTCCTTCCTATCGGAAAGATGTGAAACTTGAAAGGGTTTAGAAAAGATTTACAAGGATGTTGCTAGGGTTGGAGGATTTGAACTATACAGTGATTTTGAACAGGCTGGGGCTGTTTTCCCTGGAGCGTCAGAGGCTGAGGGGTGGCCTTATAGAGGTTTACAAAATTAGGAGGGGCGTGGATAGGGTAAACAGGCAAAGCCTTTTCCCTGGGGTTGGGAAGTCCAGAACTAGAGGGCATAGGTTTAGGGTGAGAGGGGAAAGATATAAAAGAGACCTACAGGGCAACTTTTTCACAGAGATGGTGGTACATGTATGGAATGAGCTGCCAGAGGAAGTGGTGGAGGCTGGTACAATTGCAACATTTATGTGGCATTTGGATGGGTATATGAATAGGAAGGGTTTGGAGGGACATGGGCCAGGTGCTGGCAGATGAGACTAGATTGGGTTGAGATATCTGTTTGGCATGGACGGGTTGGACTGAAGGGTCTGCTTCCATGCTGTACATTTCTATGACTCTATGAGATGTTTGCATACATCACTAGGAATAGCCTAACAATTTGAAAATGCCATGCTCATCTTAGTCTATGCTTCCTGTCTGTGAACTAGTCCTCTTTTCTTTCCAATACACTATTCCCCTAAACACCTCAACCTTTATCTTCTGTACTAAGCTTCTGCATGGCATTTTATCAAATACATCTTGGAAGTTTTTTTAGGAAGCTATTTCTGACATCCTGAGAATATGGAAGTAGGGTGGGAATATCTGGAATTAAGAGTCTAGTGATGACCATGAATCCATTATCAATTGTTCGAAAAACCCATCTGGTTCATTAATGTTCTTTACCTGATCCGGCCTACATTGTGACTCCAGACCCACAGCTATGCGTTTGATTCTTAACTGCCCTCTGGGGAATAAATGGTGTCCTAGCCAGTGAGGTCCTTACCCAATGAATGAATTTTAAATAAAACACAAGGGGAAAAAGTCCATGTGTGAGAGGTCTCGATGTTCCATTTGAAGCCAAAGACAAATTTGATGAGTTACCATCTGTCCTCATGTTTGAAGACATTGTAGGAAAAATAATCAATACTTAGCTACAACGTTCACCCCATGCCAGGTGATCACATGTTTATTTGGAAACAGAAGGGATCATTCAAGCTGACAAGTTTTAATCTCAACCGTAAAACTAGAATTCTATCCTCGGTCCTTCAGACAAATTTAGATTTCCCCTGTCCCAGACTTCCTCTTATTATCTAAGATGGGCTTCAAGTTAAAATATTCTTTCTTCCTTTTATTGATTTTCATCTTGGCTTAAAACAAAAATATTTTCATTTGGTATTGACTTTTCAACCTTTGATTTTCCTTTTCTTTCTTTACTTTCTTTACATTGATCTTCATGAGTGCTTTGATTGCTTTCCAGCATCTTCAGAAAACAATATCTTAATAAAAAGAGTCCATTATTAATTCAAGTTTTATCAGATAGTTGGATAGCAATCCCTTAATCTTTTGCCATAAGGTAGGTGGATTGAGGTCAGTAAAGCAGACATATGATCGGATATCAACAGGAATTCATTTTTTGATGGTCGGAGCATGACTATGTCTCATGACATGTTGAAAAGAAGCATTTACTTTGTGGTATATGGAATTAATTTCCAGTCATTTCAGTTAGCTGAACATTAAAAGGTACCAATAATTTTGTAGAATTTAGCCCAGTTTTCTGAGTACTGAAACCTATCATCTCTGTTTGGAAACTGTGTGATTTGTAAGTTACTGCCTTATTGGAACAATGGCATATGACTTACCATCTGATCTGTTATAAGGCTTTTAATGTAAAAATGCCATTCTTTCTTGTTTATCCTGAGTTCTGGAAGGACATGATTCAATCCAATCTTTTAGACCTAAGAAGGGTCAAATTGAGATTAGATTCCCTGCAATGTGGAAACAGGCCCTTCGGCCCCACAAGTCCACACCAACCCTCCGAAGAGTAACCCACTTCCCTCTGACTAATGGGCAATTCAGCATGGCCAATTCACCTGACCTACACATCTTTTGACTGTGGGAGGAAACCAGAGCACTCAGAGGAAACACTCACAGACACGGGGAGAACGTGCAAACTCCATACAGACAGTCGCCAGAGGGTAGGATCGAACCCGAGTCCCTGGTGTTGTGAGGCAGCAGTGTTAACCACTGAGCCACCGTGCCACCTGTGAATTCTAAAGTCAGATGTGGTGATAGTGTGGTGTGATTAACTCACACCCTTTTATTGCAATGCAGACAGGCTGCCAGTTTCTTGCTGCCTTCCCATTTTTATTCTTTTTCAATGCACTGAACACTGCATATGATATTCATCAGCTGCACAGATCAGGAGTCCAATATTGTGTGTATTTAACATTACATAAATCAGCTCTTTAAAAAGAAGTGACTATACTCTAAGTTTCAAAGTCATTCCAGAAAGGGATAAGGATAGTGCAAAACTTAAATGTCTATATTGTGAAATTTCAATATCATTAGACTGACAAACATCAATTAGAAACAGCTACTTGCAGCCAAGTCTATACTTGGAAAGTGGGAGCCTTTTCAAAGTAGTGTAGTGAGAATTTAGGGCCAATGTGTTCCTCTAAGAGTGAAGGCCAAGGGCAGCAAGTTCAGGGAACTCTGGATACAAAGGAACACTGAGAATTTGATAAAGAAAAAGAAGGAAACATATATTAAGTACAACACATTAAAATCAGGGGATTCAGCATGTAGGGGAAACAAAATTAGAAGGGCAAAGAAGGACCATGAAATATGTTTGGCAGATAAGATCAAGGAAACACTAAGGAATTTTATAAGTACATTATGAGTAAAAGAATTACCAGGGAAAGAGTGTGGCCTATTAGAGACCAAAGGTGCAATCTGTGTATGGAGCCAGAGGATGTAAGTCATATCTTAAAATGACAATTTAATGTGTATTACAAAAGAGAAAGACATTGTAACCAGGATTTGAATTGGGATGGTGAATTTCTAAAATGTGTCAAGATTAATAAGGAGATGATGTGAAATGTTTTAGTGAGCACAAAGGTGCATAAATCCCTTGGGCTTGATAAGATGTAGCCCAGGTTGGAGGAAAGCTAATATGATTCCTTTGTTCAAAAGGGCAGCAGGGGTACACTTCAATTACAGATTACTCAGTCAGATGTTAGAGATTGAGAAGTTATTGGAAAAAATTACTGAGTAACAGGATTTATCAGTAGTTGAAAAAGCAGGGATTGATCACGGACAGTCAGTTTGGATTTGTTAAAGGGAGATCCCGTCTAACTAATTTAGTTGAGTTGTATTTTGAAAAAAGTGTCTAAATTGAAATTTGAAAAAAGTGCAATTGATACATGGATGTCAGTGAAGCCTTTGACAATGTCCTATACGGATTGCTGGTCTAAAAAAGTAATAGCCCATGGGATCCTAGGCAAGTTGGCGAACGGGATCCAAAATTGGCTTACAAACAGTAAGCAAAGGTGATGGTGGAGAGTTGTTTCTGTGATTGGAAACCTGTGACCAGCAGTCTACACAGGGAGTGGTGCTGTTTGTTAAGTACATTGACAACTTGGATGTGAATGTAGAAGATATAACTCACATAATGGCTTGAAAATTGGCAGTGTTCTTGATAGTTTCAGGCCACGGTCTGATATTGATGAGCTGGTAAATTGGACAGGGCAATGCCAGATGGAATCTAATCCTGATAAATGTAAAGTAATGCATTTTGGGAGATCTAATAAGGGAAAGGTATACACAACAAATGATAGGCACCCAGGAAGTATTGAGGAACAAAGTAACCTTGATCTGTGAAGGTGTAGGCATAGGTAGATCGGATGAAGGAGGCGGCATACAGGAGGCTTGCCTTTATTAGGCAGGGAGTAGAATAAAGGAGCAAGGAAGTCCTGTTACAAGTTTACTGAGCATTGGTTAGGCCACAGATGGAATGCTGTGTGCTGTTCTGGCCAACACACTATCAGAGGGATGTGACTGCACAGGAGAGAGTGCAGAGGAGATTCACAAGGATGTTTCCTGGGATGAAAAGATTCAGTAATGGAGAGACTGGATAGGCTGGGTTTGTTTTCCTTGGAGCAGAGAAGGCTGAGAGGGATATGATTGAGATATGCAAAATTAGCAGAGGCATAGACAGAGTAAATCGTGACAATCTCTTCCCCATGGCAGATGTGTCTAAGAATAAGTTTAAAGGTGAGGAAACATTTTTAGGGGGATGTGAGGAAAAATGTTTTTCCACTCAGTGTGCTAGGAATGTGAAACATGCTGCCTGAGAGGATGGTGGCGACAGACACTCTCAATATTCAAGCAGCATCTGGATGAGCACTTAATGCCAGGGTATAGTAGGCTATGGACCAAATACAGGTAAACGGGATTAATATAGTTTGGTGTTTTGTGTGTCAGCATAGGCATGGGAGATTGACGGGCCCTTTTGTATGCTGTTTATCAACCAGTAAGAAGCAGATTATGGTTACTGGTGCTCATAAAACCATTTGAAATATTATGCAGTGCAATCAAGAACAGCTAATAATAGGATACAAAATGATTTGAGGATTTTATAGAAAGTATTGGTGGAAGATGTCCTGCACAGTTTGGCAGTGGTTTGAGGGCAGCTTGGGGTGGGGGAGGAGGTGGAGACATTGGGGGTCTCCTGATGATTGGGTAGAAGACAGTGATTAAAGATAGTGCAGAGCTTGCCATGAGGTATTTAAGTAACTTTACAGAATAACAGATTATTTAACTACTTAACAGCAACTATTCCAAAATAGCAACATTCCATAAACATAGCTAAATTGAAAATTTTGGTTCTGTGGGCACTTGACACCATCCATTCAGGCTGCTGCTATTGTTCTAACTTTAAAACTACCTCAGGCCTCTCAAGCACCAAACTGGTAATAGTGACAAGGTCACAATGGTTTTGACAATACAAGAAAGATCACATGGTGTCATCCTCTAACTGTTTAGGATTTGAAATGTAATAGCTCTCATTTGCTCATGTTTCTCTTCAGAGATCCTCTTAAAGTAATAAGTGAAATAATCATTTTTCTAAAACACTATAATCATTTGTTTTGGAAAAAAAATTCCATGTGTTATCAGAAATCTGGGTCCATTTCTGTATTATTATTTTAACTTAGTCCTTTTTTTAAAAAAAATTCCCAGAAGGCTTTCTATTTAATGGCTGAATTTTCTACTTTTATACCCCTTCTCTAAATTTTATCTAACATGAACTGTTCAAACCATATCTTTTCAATTGGAGGTTATGGAAGTGTGTTGATTCCATGTACTGTAAGAAATTAAAAAAAAAACATATCATTGAAGTTTGAAAGAATGGTGGTGCAATGAGTTATGAATGTGTTGCCAGGCTAAAGTTTATGACTGTGTCTCTTAATCTCTTTCTTTAAAGACGAACAGAACTATACAAAAAAACCCCAGAAACTTTCAGCAGGTTTGGAAATGCTATTTCTGAACTGATCAAACAAACAAAAGAAAAAAAAAACACACAGATACATTTAGATGACTTCCAATCTGGAAATTCCTTGACAGGATCCTCATCATGGAGGGTCATCATCTCTACCATATGTCTTTTTGCATCAGCGAGCTGTATTCAGAAAAAAGCCACTGTGAAAACTGAGTGTGTGAATAAAGTGTGGAAGTGGGGTGGCAGGAGGGTGGGGTAGAGTGCTATATGGGTGAATGGGTATGATGCTGGCTATTGGAGGGAATTAAAATATCAGGGGGTAGAATGCTAGGTGGACAAAGGGATAGGATGGTGGTTACTGGATGAATGCAAAGAGTAGTCTAGAGATCAGTGGGGAGTTGGAGGTTCACGTTGATTGCTGCCAAGGATTTAGAGCAGGTTTCTCCATGTCTAACGCTTCCTGGAAAGCTATTAAGCTGAAGTGAATTGGAATCCTCAGACTTCAGGAAGCTTTCTAGGAGGACTCCAGATAATGCAAATTATCTGTTGAAACTTTCAGATTCCTGGGAAATTCCATTAAAGTCAGATGCACTTTGATTTCTACGTGATTCCAAATGTGCAATCCAATCTATGCAGGTTTACTTATCCTTGGTATAGAATTACACTGATTGTAAAGCATTGAAACAGAACAGTTAGCCCACCTGGACTATGTAAACATTTTGCACTACTCAAGCCCCCTCCCACCCTCTTTCTTTTAATCTCGTAATTATTCAATTGATCCATAAAATATGATAATTCTCAATTTTAGAAGCAAGTCACTAGCTTGGAGGACAACCATGCTTCACGGCCCCTCTTTTCATAATTTTTAGGGGCATTGAGTCAGTAATTTTCCCTTTGTTTGATTCTGATTCCAGCCCTTACAGTGGTAAGAAGGCTGTCTTGAAGTTTTTTCCATGTTGTCATATGTTTAGGTATGTGAACACAGTCAATAGCAAACTAAATAATAAACAATATTATTCTTACACCAGCAGAGCAAAGCAGAATACATAAGAACAGACTAGAAAGAGAAGCCTGTACAAGAATAGGAGTGAAACACTGCTGAGAGATGTACAAAGTTAAATATCACACAACACCAGGTTACAGTCCAACAGGTTTAATTGGAAGTACTAGCTTTCGGAGCACTGCTCCTTCATCAGGTGGTTGTATTTAGCAACACATAATGAACATTATAAAACTGAAGGGCGTGAGAAAGCCTCAATCTTGGATAAGGGCTCCTCTTCAGAACTTGAGTCAGAATGTTAACTTGATTTCTCTTTTCACCGATAATACTGTTGATATCTGCTTTGTTCCACAAATCCGGATGACACAAGTTTTCTATACAACAGCATTAGCTTTATTATTGGACAGCCGGCGAGAGATTCAAAGCATATCTAAAATAGCCAAGTGTCTACTTGTAGTGACTCTTCTTCACGAATCTCTGCCTTGCACCCAGAGACAATATATTTTATAGAAATTGAATCCTTATCAGTCACAAGCATCATTGTCATCACATAATTTAAAGTAGGTTAGATTAGATTAGATTAGATTACATACAGTGTGGAAACAGGCCCTTCGGCCCAACAAGTCCACACCGCCCCGCCGAAGCGCAACCCACCCATACCCCTACATTTACCCCTTACCTAACACTACAGGCAATTTAGCATGGCCAATTCACCTGACCTGCACATCTTTGGACTGTGGGAGGAAACCGGAGCACCCGGAGGAAACCCACGCAGACACGGGGAGAACGTGCAAACTCCACACAGTCTGTCGCCTGTGGCGGGAATTGAACCCGGGTCTCTGGCGCTGTGAGGCAGCAGTGCTAATCACTGTGCCACCGTGCTGCCCACGGTAAATTATGAATTTACAAAATCCGATGAATGTTGATGTCCTGTAACAACGTGTGAATGGACTATAGAAACTGATTATCGTATATTCCATGATTACTATTATTGGAAAGAAATTAAAACAGAAAGGTTTTGCCTGCTACAAATGGGGAACTCACATACCTATGCTAATACGGAGGAGAGGTAAATGGGGGATTCACTTACCTATATTAATATGGAGGGGAAATGAATGGGGATTTACATACCTATGTTAATACGGAGGGGAAGTGAATGGGGATTCACATACCTATGCTAATATGGAGGGGAAGTAAGTCAATGGGAGAGGGAGGCAGTTAACTGGGTTAGGGCCAGGGCTATTAGTCCTGTCTGGAAAGGGCAAAGGTCTTGTCTAGGTGACTTGTGTGGAATGGGGGAATCCATATATGTGGATTGAAAGAGTACAAGCTTTCAGTTGCTGCTGCAGTCAGTCCTTTGGTAGTGGGATTTTTTAACCCTAAAGTTCCCAATGTGCCCTGAAAGAGAAGTAAAGCATGGAAATGACCCCTCTGTGACATTTTAACTTCCTCACTACCACCTTGTGAATTTCATCGACATTTTCAGGTTTTAAAATTCACATCTCCAACATCTGTAGTACTTTGCTATTAGCCAGGATAAGGCAAACCTGGAGAGGAGCGGAAAACATGGTAATGACTAAAAGTAGCAGCAATCTAATAAAATAAAACAGCCTCTAAAGATGCAAGTGCGTACATCCAACACCCTAGAGAATTCAGCACCCTGTGTAGAATCACAAAAGGAACAAACATTCCAAGCCACAATGTACTGTCAATGCATACTGGCAATAAAGATTCTCAAGTAACACTTTGTACACTGTGAAGTCATTTAAATTAAGTGATGACGCATCCCACATCCCCACCTTCCCAGATCCAAGTGGGTGAGGATACTACTCCAGATGTGCAGGAACACAGTGATCACAACGGCTTTTCCCAGCGATTTCAATATTTATCTCAAATGTTTCTATTACTTAGTGAGTATTTTTACATTGATTATATGGGCCTCTTGATTAGTCAGAGTATTTGATCAATCAACACACTCTTAACCCCATTGGTACCAAATAATAATAAACTTAATTAAAAAAACAATGAAATGTTCTCTTTTTTTGAGATGAATTGAACATAAAAAGGTCAGAGCATTCTGCCTCAAAATATACAGGGCACTGGTGAGATCACACCGAAATAGTGTGCACAGTACTGGTCTCCATATTTAAAAGGAAGGACATGGATGCTTTGGTGACCCGAAGGTTTGCTAAGCTGATACCTACAATGGGCAGGTTGTCTTATGAGGAATGTTTCGTCAGCCTAAGCTTGTATCTGCTGGAGTTTAGTGAAATAAGTGGCATCTTGATTGAAATATATAAAAGAGACTAACAGGGTGGATGTGGAGAGGATATTTCCTCATATGGGAGCTAGGGATCACTATGAAAAACAAGATGTAAGACAGAGATGAGGAGAATATTTTTCTCTCGGATCATGGTGAAACTTAGAAACTCTCTTCCTCAAAAAAGGTGGTGGAAGCAGAGTTTTTGAATATTTTTAAAACTGGTAGATAGCTTTTTGATAAGCAAAGAGTGAAAAGTTATCAGGGATAGGTGAGAATACAGAGTTATGATTACAATCAGATTAGCTATGATCATACTAAATGTTGGAGTAGACTCTATGTGCTTCTTCCCTGAACTCGAATATTCATATATTTTTTAAAAATGATAATGAAGTCATAAAGATTGGTCACAAGCAAGTTGTCTCTGTTTCAGGCCTGCAGCAATGCTTCAATATATGCCAGCACTTTAAATTCCAAATTTATTTGAAATAACAAGGTTTTAAAACGCTCCTCCTTTGTCAGGTGAAGTGACAATAACCTGGTATTGTGTGACTTTAACCACCCCAGACCAACACTGACACCTCCACCTCACAAGCAAGTTAGAAAGCCAATATTAACTTTCTAAGGTGGTAAACTTACACCTTAGGGTGCAACCTATTCTCATTGGTAATTTCCTTAGGTTTATGTATGCATGTACTATGTATCAATGCAGGAGTTAATGGAAATAATGACAGCCAAAAGTGGTGCTCTCTTGCAGAGCAGTAAGGGCACTTCCAACATACAATGCTACTGTTGCATTTTGACTTGCTTTGCCCACGAAAACACAATCAGAAGCTACATACAATGTAAAAACAAGTTGGAAGAACAAAAACGTAAAAGACAAGTTACATTGACAAGCAACTGGAGTAAGCTACCAGAAAGACGTAACAATTGCAGTTAAATGAATGAAAAAGCCAGCTTTTTTGAAATATGTACAGCTACATTGAGAGTATCTGCTTCATGGTCGAAGAAATGATTTTGACACCAAAAATCTGTGTTGCAATGCTGTTGATGTATTGGAATTGGTCTTCCCAACCATCATGGTATCAAAGTCCAGTGACAATCTAGGACAGTTAGGGTCAATTGCAAAGTGAAAACAACTCCTAACTCCTGATGCCTCTGTTTAATGCTCTGACCACAGATTTCAAAGCCTTCTCAGCATCCAGCCTTACTGCCAACCCCCACATCCGGCATCCTAACTTCGACCCATTGGTTTCATTTCTTGAGGGCCCTTTCTGGTATTACATCATCCCAATCTTGCTTCCATTTTTTTTTGGACTGCCATGGCCTAAAACAAAAATTGGTGCCAATATTTGTGAAAGTTGCGAATTTTCACGAGTCACCAAAAACATTATCAGGCAGTTTAGTAGTTTTATGATAGGCATTAACCTTTTATAATCTGTAATCAACCATGGTAAAAAGAGATCTGTGTGAATTCTGACAATGAGTGAAGCACTGCTGTTCAGCACATCCACAACACCTTAGGTTCTGGGGAGAAGGTTTAAACCTGACCTGCATGCTGCAGATTGGCTCCTTCTCCGTAACAAAACAAAACAAAAACAAACAAGAAGAGCACATTGTGCTGAAAGCAGACATTAATGAACCAATCCACTAGGATGTGGTGAACTTTACAACTACATCTGACATTCAAGATATATTCCTCAGTGGTATGCTAGCAGAGATGGAAAGAATGGGAATGCTGTTAAGACAGCAGTGCCAAACACAGTTGACTGTTCTTTGAAATTTTCTTCTGAAGCTAGGTATTGGATTCTGCTGCAGGCGTAAACAGACTCCAATTCTGGTTTCTATTAAAATGGAGGAAGTTCCAGTGAGATCAAAGGCTCTAAAAAAACGCTCATGATAATGTAGTCAACGTGCTACCTTGACCTAGATCTGTAAGATGTACTTTTCCTTTGTTTTTAGTTATTGTGGCTTGAAAAAAGATCTTGAAACGTAATAGAATAGAAATTTCTTCTGAAACTGTGGATGCAGAGCACACCACTTGCATCTCTGTGGTGAAAAAAGACATGATGTACACACTAAAGGTTCAGTTCAGAGATGGCATAAACAGCCAGTCTAAGAAAAGGATGGAAGCAGGATTGAAATGTGCAAAATTAGAACGGGTCCTCAAGACGTGAATCAATGGAAAGGAGGTAGGATGCTGAATGTGGCAGTAGGAGTGAATGCTGAGCATTGAAGAGGGGCATCTAGAGGCAGGGGTTGTTTTCATTTTGCATTTGACCCTAACTGTCTTAGGTAGGGCTTACAGAGTCACCAGGGGATCATCTCACTGGACTTTGTTACTATGATGGTTGGGAGGACCAGTCCCTTTCCATCAGCAGCATTACAACTCAGATTGTTGGAGTCAAAATAGTTTCTTAGACTATGAGTAAAGTACAAACTCTCTACATTAAGTTGAACTTAGAAACCAGTCAAATTAAGAAGGAGGGATTGGAATAAATTAAAGTAAGTCAATTGAGGAAATTGAATTTAATACATTAGCGAGAGGTGCATTTGATTGTCTGTTTCGGTAATATTGAAAACAAGTGACAACAGGGAGAAAGCCCATCCAAGAAGTGAAAAGATCTGCAGCATCACACCGATACCCAATGAAAATGCCCTGCAACAATCTAAGTCTTATTCTAGAAGATGTTCCTGAGGAAACATAATGATCCTTTGCCTCAGGTCTTTGTTTTATCACTCAACTGTTGTGAACGAGCCTTCTGCTTGCTTGAATGGAGTGCTGAACACAGTTAATATGAAAAATGTTTATGGAATTGATAATAAGGTAGCAACCTAATAAAATGCAAATGATGTTGTGGATCTGTTCGCTGAGCTGGGAATTTGTGTTCCGGTTGCGGAAGCGGAAGAGACAAACCACTATAAATGCCGGAGGAAACATCACAGCAGCGCTTCACAGGAGGCTTACAAGCACTGAGGATGTCACCTAGATAGGGGACAAAACGTCTGCAACACAAATTCCCAGCTCGGCGAACAGAACCACAACAACGAGCACCCGAGCTACAAATCTTCTCACAAACTTTGAGCAAATGATGTAGCATAACCAAAATCAATTAAAATCAAATAAATATCAATTCATACAATATATAACTTGCAGCATTAAAAATCAAATAAGAAATAAATGAAATAGAAAAGTTATGTTTCAATACCATAAAATTAGGATTAAGTCAAATAGGTTTGGACATGCCCATAAATTTACCTTAGTTGAGGTTCAAGGTAGTAGAGGGCACTAATCAACCCAATCTGCCTTCAATACTGAAAAATGTCTGTGTTTAAATTTGTTCAAACCTTACAGAGACCAAATCTTGTATAGTAAAAAGCATTGAAAAATGCTGTGAAAAATTATGGAAAGTTCAGATATCTTTCTGGACTGAGCGTGCTGTCTTCAAATAGTGCATTGTAGTCTGGCATGTCATCAATTCAGTCAAACATGTTTGTCATGTTTGATATTGCTGTGTAAAATCTCAGAAGCTCTGCAGCCTTTGAGGCTTCAGCAAGGGAAACAGGCAGGGGAGTGGAATTGCAATCAGGGTCATCTACTCAGATTGTTTGGTTAAAGAATGTACTGCATCTACAATTGCTTCATTGGTCAATCCTATTGTGCCTTGCCACAAGTTTCCGTAGTTGGCTGTGTTTGAACTTCCGTGCTGACCTCCCACGTGGCAGGGAAAGAAGCAACACCATTGGCTTTAGGTTGCCCCATTCTATTCCTCCTTGTTTTTGTCTTGTGCAGGTATAGCCTATTGATGAAGGGGGCATAGCTTTAAATTAAGGGGGGGTAGGTATAGGACAGATGTTAGGGGTAGGTTCTTTACTCAGCGAGTCGTGAGTTCATGGAATGCCCTGCCAGTAGCAGTGGTGGACTCTCCCTCATTATGGGCATTTAAGCGGGCATTGGATAGGCATATGGAGGATAGTGGGCTAGTGTAGGTTGGGTGGGCTTGGATCGGCGCAACATCGAGGGCCGAAGGGCCTGTACTGCGCTGTATTCTTTTATGTTCTATGTTCTATGATCTCAGTAAGACAGAAGCATTTGATGGTTACGATTTTCATCAGCATCTTCTACACTTGATCATGAATTTGGCTCCTAGAACAGTTGGGTAATTTTGACTGTTCATAGGAACATAGGAAGTGTGGAACCCTCAGTTAATCATCTTGTTCTGAGTTTGATTTGAAGCAGATGTTGGTGGAAAGAATTAGGATATGGATCGAACATAATCTTTTCGACAAGCTCAAGGAAATGACTGATTTAGTGTTGTTCCAATAAGAATAATTTTCCAGATTGTGAGATTCCCTGCCTAACAATCTGAAGGGTAAATAATTGGGGACTTTTTGGTGTGATCACTGATGGATAGATCTGTTCAGACGATAATCAGAAGTTCTAGACCATTAGCATGGCAAGAGGGAAGAGAGAGAGACACCTTAACTTCATTCCTGTTGCCCCAACTTCTCAAGGAGCAAGCGTGGTCTCAGTAGGTGTCCAGAAGGGAGGAGAAGTGACAGACAGGCACCTGGTCACTTCATCTCAGGACATTCCAGAGGTGGGACTGCCCTTCCACCTCCCCTCTGCCAATGATCCTCCTCCTTGCAGTTGAGCAAACCAAGGGAGGCTTGCCTGTATCTGTGTAGGAGACTCACCAGTCCAGGGCCTGTAGGTCCAGACGGCTCAGAGGACAGCCACCCAGGCTTTCAACAGGAATTACCAGCTGTGGATGTTACACCAACACATAGATAGAGTGACAAACGCAGAGGAAGAAATATCCTTTCAAAGGCATCTTAGTAGCAAGCATGTTTCAATGCATATTGAATTGACACATGTAAATACTTATTCACTTGCACTGTTCTAACTACTAGGTGTTTCAAACTAAGCAGTGGAGCATTTTCCTGCCCATTACAAGATGATGCTGTCCTTCTCTTAGGACCCATTTGAATGACTTCAGCAATCTATGTGACTACACTCCCTTTTATAACCCAGTGAATTATGGACTTAGCATTTGGGCAGTGCCATTAAAGCTTCAAATATTCTGTTCAGGGGAACAGGCTTTGTGCCTTTGTGCCTTTGTGCCTTTGGTTCAGTGTCGGAATATTCCCATTACAGAAGATTCATAGAGCTGATGCAAAGCAGTGGCTGTTGTATTGGGTGCTGGGAAATCAACCACTGGCGGTTTGTAGTTGGGGCATAGTGCTGCTACTAAGATTGCTTTAAGTACCTTCAAGCAACCTTTTTGGACAGATGATGATGCACCTCAAGGGCATGTGGATTTGAACTCTTTGTGGTTCAGAGGTGGGATCATTACCATTGTGCCACACAAGCCTACCAATCCTACTTTATAGCCTCTTAAAATGTAAACCAATTTGCCAAATTAAACCAAATTAGAATTAATAGAATAATCAAAATTCAAAGGAATCTTAAAGCTAACATAACATTTTGAAGAGATTATCAGGAGCATAGGACTGAACTTCAATTGAAATTTTAGAAGCAGTTTCTTTGCATATAGAGCTGTATGCTGTTATAATTGCTATGTATGTGTTCCATAGACTCTTCATGGCTACAAAAACTACAGATATCCTGGAAGCTCACAAATAGAGGGCACACCATTGGTTAGCAAGATGCAACACCAGGATGTATCCCAATGATGGAAAAAAATCTGGAAGTATGTGTAGCAGCAGCCTGTACAGGAAGCCCCTCTGTGCTGGAAGAACACAAAGGGAATTTCCTTGAGATGGCTAAATTCTGGGGTACAGGTCTCCAAAGATAGCTTAGGGAAAGACAACCAACATAAGATTCCCCCTGAACAGGGGACAGTTCATATAGAAAACTGCTGCACACTTGAGATGCCTTGACAGAAAGCTAGTATAAATGCAATGGACTGAACAATCTACTTCTGTGCTGATTTGATGCAGAAAAACAAATCTGCAGAGAAATTATGGAAATGCCAACATTATAAAATGATTATAATGGGGTACATTAATCATTGTCCCAATCTACATTTGCGTAGTTATGAGGAAAGACTGGTGGCTACCAAAATAAAATCCCAAAGTCTTGCAGAAACATAGAAATAGTAAAATAGATGGTAAAAGGTGTAGTCAGACTATTTCAGGACCAAAAAATGAGGTTTCACAATTGATAGTCTATGTGATTGTGATCATGGTAAAGGTAATATTTATTGATATTTGAATTTGGAGTATACAAAATGTGAGTAAAGAGCTTTTTGTTATGTTCCTATGGGGCAAAGTATCAAAAAAGAATTTTTCACTGGGAAATATAGAAACAGAGAAAAAAGTGCAGGAGTAGGCCATTCAGCCCATCAAGTCTGCTTCACCTTTCAATTCAAATCATGGCTGATTATCCAACTCAATTCCAGTTCCTGCTTTCTCTCCATATGTTTTCATTGCTTCAACCATATGAATTATATCGAACTCCTTCATATTAGCCATAGTTGTGCCACTTTATTTTTCTGCCAGACAGGAATGAATAATTGTAGTTCCTTCATGCGTTCTTTAAATGTCTGCCATTGTCTATCCACTGTCATTTCTTTAAATGATGTTCCCAGCTTATCCCTTATGCTATCACAGTTTCCTTTATTTAGATTTAGCACCTAGTTTCAGAATCAACTATGTCACTCTCCATCTCAAATGATGGATTTTATTGCACTAACCCCTTCCCCAAGGGACCTCATTCAGCTAAGTTGTCACTTATTCCTTACAAATCTCATCTTGTGACTTGTAACCTCTCAATAAATGTCTTTTGAGACAATAGTAGGTTTTGATGGGAAGAGTTACTATCAAATGTTACAGACCAAGTGTGATTGAGTTTTGTAACGTACGGAGTACTACTCTGTTAAACTGAGTCACATTCAGATAAAATGCAGCAATTATAAAGATGTTGGGCTGTGTCCAAATGTTTCCAGAATAAATGCATTTACTTTGTTCTAAATCTCAAGGGACGCATACCTTCAAACTGGTATTTTATCTATGGCTGTTGATAATGATCACTTAAAATGCTGTGAGTAACTATTTTTAACATCAGTCACCAGGAATATTGCATAGGATTACAGTTGTTTTTGGATTACCAAACTCGTGCCATTTCCTGGAATTTCAATTCAAATTTTTAAATTAAAAATTCAACCATGATTAATCAACCAAAAACCTTAGCCAGCATCAGTGAGATCACTAATTGCCCTTATTCTCTCCTAGTTGAATATATAGAGAAACACATTCTGTAAAAGTCACTTTCACTGACTCTTCAAATCTTTTATACTGATACCCTCAAATGGACACTTGATAGCCCCTGCACCTCCAGTCACCTGCTAATGACCAAGATACACCACTCATTATCTTTAGGACTCTTAAGTAGAGTGGTAACGTTCCTGCATCTAGGTCAGAAGGTTTGTGTTCAAGTCCCACTTGCACTGGAAGTGAGTACTAGCACAATGAACAGATTGATTCATACAAACAAACAAGCAAACAAAGTCTTTAGCATCTATTCACCAACCATGACATTGACAGGCAAGGCCAAAGAAGTATTCTATGATATCAGTAGGACCGGGGGAATACCATGTCAGGACAAAATCATCATCCATGTGTGATTTCAGTGCTCATATTAGTCCAGATTGTAATGCACAGAAGGGAGAACTGGGACATTATTTTACTGATGGAATAAACTCTAGTTTCTTCTCTCTACTTAGAACAAGAATGACTTCTCATTCATGAGCACAATCTTCCAACAACCTGCAAACAACATGGATACACCCCAGTCTAAAGATTGGCATATGTTGAATTATGTTATTATATGATGGATACATCTCAAAACATGCATTCTACCTGTTGTTGTAGAGGTCCCGAGTGTTGGTCAGACTTTTGACTCTTCCATGAAGATAACATCTAACATGCTATGATACAGTCAAACCAGGAGAAAGTGAAGACTGCAGATGCTGGAGATCAGAGCTTAAAAATGTGTTGCTGGAAAAGCGCAGCAGGTCAGGCAGCATCAAAGGAGAAGACGGGCTTATGCCCGAAATGTCGATTCTCCTTCTCCTTTGATGCTGCCTGACCTGCTGCGCTTTTCCAGCAACACATTTTTAAGCTACAGTCAAACCACAAAAGAACCTTGATATAATTATCTTAAAAGACTGAGCCAATTAACAGGAACTTGAACAAACATTCAGAATACAGATTGCTATTATCCAGAGATAATCTAGAAATTGAAAACTCTTGGAAGAAGTTAAGAGATGTTACTCATAGCTCACTATCTGAGATCCTTGATTCTTCAATAGAAATGCCAAGATTGGTTTAACAAGAACAACCAAGATATAACCAAGCTATTAAATGGCATGCACAATACTCACAGATCCTAAATTATCAGACAATAAATCACCAGAAAGACAAGCCAGTACCATCAAGCAAAAGCATAAAATCATAGAATCCCAATAGTGTGGAAACAAACCCTTCGGCTCAACAAGTCCACACCCACCCGCTGAAGAGTAACCCACCCAGACCCATGCTCCCTACCTGATATTTACCCCTGACTAATGCACCTAACCTACATATCCCCAAACACCATGGGCAATTTAGTATGGCCAATTCACCTAACCTGCACATCTTTGGATTGTGGGAGGAAACCAGAGCACCCGCAGGAAACTCATGCAGACACGGGGAGAATGTTCAAACTCCACACAGTCGCCCGAAGCTAGAATTGAGCCCAGGACCCTGGCGCTGTGAAGTAGCAGTGCTAACCGCTGAGCCACCATGCCTATATGTTAAACTCAAAGATGTGAAGAAATGTAGTGGCAGAATATGGTGTAGCACTGTACTGACAAATACAACCTGAAGCCTGTATATGAAGTTTCAATCTGCCCATGGTCCTCAAACCAACAGTGAGGCGTCCTGCCATTTCAAAAGTTGGCAATTAACTTCAAACTAACAAGCAATAAATTCTCCTTGATTGGTACAGCACTATTAAAATCTCCTGAACCAATAATCGATAACGTGTGACATCATTTAATCAGTTAAGCAACACCATATTCCGAATGAGTTATCCCTCAAGCCATCTCAAGCAGAAATCATCAACTATTGTTGATTAAGTTTCTGGGAGCTGATGGAATATCACCTGAAGAAGTCAAATGTGGCGTTCACATGGTTAGGAAACTTTTCTGCTTAATCTGGAATCAGGTTATTTTGTGCTAGGTTTACAAGGATACTTCCAGAACTCATCTGTACAAAGGGAATGTAAGCACGCCCATTGATGACTATCATTTCAGAGTTCATACAGTTGGAAAAACTCTTTGCAAAAGTTATTTCCAACAAGATTGATTAGATTAGATTAGATTACATTACAGTGTGGAAACAGGCCCTTCGGCCCAACAAGTCCACACCGACCCGCCGAAGCGAACCCACCCATACCCCTACATTTACCCCTTACCTAACACTACAGGCAATTTAGCATGGCCAATTCACCTGACCCTGCACATCTTTGGACTGTGGGAGGAAACCGGAACACCCGGAGGAAACCCACGCAGACACGGGGAGAATGTGCAAACTCCACACAGTCAGTCGCCTGAGGCGGGAAATGAACCCGGGTCTCAGGCGCTGTGAGGCAGCAGTGCTAACCACTGTGCCACCGTGCCGCCCACTTTTTTAAAAAACCGTCTATACTGCACACTGTTTGTACTGACTCACACAACACTCCTGATCCATTCACCACAATGATCCTGTTCTCTTGGTGTGATATTCCCTCTGTGCATATTAACGCAGTTCATGGGCTCCAGGAGGATGAACACATCCTCTTTATCCTGTCAGTTTAATGAAGATGGAGGTATCAGTTTGATTGTCACTCATTTAACAGACTCTATGTACATGCTGATTAGCATGCTGATTTTGTAGTATTGTCGGATGTTGGATACTGAAGATTACATCAACTGACAACATTGAGCTCGCAATAGGTTCATCCATAGACTTTAGAAAGAGCATGACATTTCTCTCAAAACAAAGATCAAAGGCTAGCAGACAGTTGTTCTCAATCATGTTTCCAAAGCTGTGTGGCAAAGATAACCCAAAGGCATGATATCAAGCCACATGGCGCATTCCACCTTCACTGCTTAAGATCCATCTGCAACATCAGATGGCAGGAAAGTATTAAATAAGAAGCTTGCAGGAGCTCAGTTTTGCTGAGTCAGCCATATGGTTTGTATCGAGGATTCCCATCAACTGGAAGATATTGTACAACCAGCTGAGCATGGAGGACCAGATCATAAGATGACTTATATACAAATATATCCTGAAAGACAATCTCAGTGTTCAACAGCCTACTACATGGGAAACATTGTGAAGTCTCTGCAATTAAACAATGTCAATATTTGTACAATTCCAGTCTCTGGAGCACACTTGAACACATTGTAAGTCAGTGTCCTCACCCATCCATCCAACATTAGCTTCACATGTGAGACCGGGGTGGGCCAGTGGTGTAGTGACAATGTCGCTGGACTAATAACATAGAGACCCTGTCTAACACTGCAAAGACATGGGTTAAAATCAAACCTTAGCAGTAAGTGGGATTTAAATTCCATCATATAAATCTAGAATACTTAGAATATAATTTCATAGAATCTCTACAGTGAGGAAACAGGCCATTTAGCTCAACAAGTCCACAGCGACCCTCCAAAGAGTATTGCACCCAGACGCATTCCCCTCCCCTATTACTCTACATTTTCCCTGACTAATGCACCTAACCTATACATCCCTGCACACTATGGGTAATTTAGCATGGCCAATTCACCCAACCTGCATATCTTTGAAAGCTGATCTCAGCAATAGTGTCCATGGAAGCATTGTCCATTTTTGGAAGGAGAAATCTGGTTCACGCATGTCCTTTACAGAACAAAATCTGCCAACCTTACCTAGTCAGGTCTACTTGTGTCTCCAGACCCACAGCAATGTGGTTGATTCATAACTGCCCTCTGAGATGGCCTGGCAAGCCACTTAGTTCAAAAGATGGGAATTAAGGATTAGTAATGAATGTTGGCCTTGTCAGTGATGCCCACATCTCTGGAAAGAATAACATTTTTAAAAATTGCAATCAGATATCCAAAGAAAGAATTGATTCAAGATCACACTGGCACCAACCTAGATGGTAAACAATTGAACACCTTGCAGAACACTCATCTGCTGCAGCCATGGAGAAACCTTTGTCTCTTTTATATGGACAAAATATTAAATATTTCTCAGAAGGAATCAAGAAAAGCAGTATTGTGGTTGATTCTAACACTCCCCTGGACAATTAGGGATGGACAATAAATGCTGGCCTGACTCGTGATACATCCCATGAATGAATATTTAAAAAAACATTTTGACCATATCCCTCACAAACTACAAAAAAAAGCACAACCTTTGAGCTTGTTTCCAAGTCTCTTCACTGGAAATGTGAATTGCAATGCATGAACAACATAGGGAAGATTTTCTCAAGAAATGTTTATTCATGAGGCTGTTAGAGATAGCTTATGTTAAAATGTTCATTTTCTACCATGTCATTTGTTGTGAAATGCCAAGTAATATTTTCAATGTCAAATTTAAAATCTTCACAGGAAAAGGAAATTGGTAGCCATATATAAACCATTTAAAATTCAACAGCTAGCACAATATTTTGACAATAAAAATGAATACTTCACTTCATCTCAAAGATGAAAGTATTTAAACAGATCAGTGCAGTTTTATAGCTTTGAAGATTTTCAGTATAGGATTTAAATTTTAAAAAATCAACTCTGCTGTTCTACATTGTCACTCTTTCACATAAATGGCTGACTTAAACCTTTTACAGAGGAACCTTGATTATCCAAACAACATAGGCAGGGAGTATTTTTTTCGGATAATTGAATACTGGATAACACAGTTGAACCAAGCAATGGGGCCTTGCAATCTGGTTTGAATAATCGAATGCCGGATAATAGAGCTTCCTTTGTATTCCATTTAACACAGTGGGGTTCGACTTATTTTGTCAGTCACCTTGACATTATGTCCTCATTTTGTTTTAACCAAAGGCTTGATGTTAACCTAGATAATAAATCATTCTCCAGATCTTACTGGGCAGGTGGGACTAGATTGGGTTGGGATATCTGGTCGGCACGGACGGGTTGGATCGAAGGGTCTGTTTCCATGCTGTACATCTCTATGACTCTATGACTCTAAGGAAGGAATCTCATGTTAGTTTGGTTTGGGCATACACTCTTGGGTTAAGATAAACATTATGTTGTTGAACGTTTGAACTAATAACACTACTATGCGAAATAAGGCATCTGAGACCTTGGAAATACTGAGACAAAATACTCCTGAATCAACGAGATTAAAAGTCTGAGAAATAAACAGACGATTGCCATGAATTGAAATGGATGATTTCAAATGACAAATTAGGTGCAGAAGAAATAAATAGATAGAGAAAAAAGATTCAATCAAGAGAGAAAAAGCAGATATAGGAACAGGAAAAGAATTTAAACTTGGCATTCAAAAAATGTTCTCAAAACAATTTCTGACCTAAGTGAACGAAACTGCATAGTTTTAGTCATTCACATTGCAGTCCTTAGTTATCACAATTTTCATACTTATCACAATTAACAATTAATTACTCAGTTTGATTTTCTGTGATGAGACCAAATGGGAAAATTCAGTAATTGTACAAATATCAACTTAAGTAGGAGTGTTGTGGCACAGTGGTAGTGCATCAACTGCTGAGTCAGTTTTTGGTTCAAGTCCCACCTGTCCCAGAGGTGTATCATAACATCCTGAATCTCCCAGGTTGATTAAAAATAATATGACAATCAAGGGGTTGTTAGGGGTGAGATACAATACTCATGAAGCTTTCACCTGGTAAGCTGAAAATTTATCAGGAGGTTAATTATTAGCAGGGTCTCTTTTCCTTTCTTGAATCTGCTTGCAAATTAATAACACAGTGTCTTTCATTCACAAATATTATTTTTCCTTCAGAAAAATATCAACACTTGCTGTTCCAACACAGCAAGTCTTATGACCCACCATTCCCAATACCACAAGACTTACATTCATTATTGTTTAACTGATAGGGAATGGAGAGTTCATTGTTTCAGAAAAAGAAAATAAAATACCATAATAGGACATCTTTTACAAATTATCTAAATTACAAAGATGAGGGAAACTATGCACATTCTTGAACACAAACAAGTGAGATGAGGTGATTTCTGAATCATAAGCTTAGCCTTTTATCTTATTTTCAATAACAAAAACTCTCTTTCTTTGCTAGTGATGCTATTTCTTTCAAAACATTTTAGCCATTAAATGAATGTTCATTTTCTCAACGTCAAAATTCAGGCAACTTAGAATACATGTATGGAGATAGTGGTCTCAAGATAAAAGGTTAAAGTTTAGAGTGTCTGATTATTATTTGAACACAGTGTGAAGAATTATAGTGTTAATGTATTTTATTTGGAATTAGCTTTAAATTGGAAGGCATCAGCTGCTACTTTGGGAAACAACAGAACAAATTGCTTAAAATGAAATGTAGACCTTGGAACTAATTCAGTAAATGGGAAATGCTTTAGTTGAATTCTTAACTCTATGATTTTGTATGAGCAGCATTCATGAACAGATTAGTATAGAAGGCTGAAATAGGAAGACCAGCTACCTAGCAATTCAACAAATTGTGCAGAGTGTAAAACAAAACACTGCACAGGGGTAAGGCATGTGGCTCAGTGGTTAGCATTACTGCCTCACAGTGCCAGGGACCTGGGTTTGATTCCAGCCCAGGCTACTGTCTGTGTGGGTTTGCGTGGGTTTCCTCCGGGTGCTCTGGTTTCCTCCCACAATCCAAAAAGACGTGCAGGTTAGGTGAATTGGCCATGCAAAATTGCCCATAGTGTTAGTTGCATTAGTCAGAGGTAAATATAGAGTAGGGGAAATGAGTCTAGGTAGGTTACTCTTTGGAGGGTCGGTGTGGACTTGATGGGCCAAAGAGCCTGTTTCCATTCTGTAGGGAATCTAATCTAAAAAACTTTGAACTGATTTTATCTAAAATTAAACTCAGTCATCATTACAATAATGTGATTCCTCATTGAGTTGTGTAATTAAGCATTTGTTGCAGTCTTGAAATAACAGGAAAATTTAAGTTAAAGAAACTCATGGATTTTGATGTGGGTCAGGGAGAAAAATGGTTATAAGTGGCAAAAGATAATTTTAAAGGAGGAGTTGGGGCTAAAGGGGTCAAATGATATGCAGGAAGCAGGACAAGGGATGGGGTTGGAGGATCAGCAATGATCCTAATGAACTGAGGAGCTGACTCATAGGCCTTAATGGCCTACTCCTGCTTCTAATTTCTATATCTATGAGTGAGTGCACCAGGAAGCAGGTTAGGCCCCTTACACGCAACTCCTCAGGAGAAGCAGGCTATCTCAAGTTCTCATATTCTTCAGTTCTCTACCAAATGCCGACTCAGCTCCGCCTTCTTGACCTGCAATCTTCTTCCCCACCTCTCCGCCCCCACCCCCACCCCGGCCTATCACCCTCACCTTAGCCTCCTTCCACCTATCGTATTTCCAACGCCCCTCCCCCAAGTCCCTCCTCCCTACCTTTTATCTCGGCCCACTTGACACACCCTCCTCATTCCTGAAGAAGGGCTTATGCCCGAAACGTTGATTCTCCTGTTCCTTTGATGCTGCCTGACCTGCTGCGCTTTTCCAGCAATACATTTTTAAGCTCTGATCTCCAGCATCTGCAGTCCTCACTTTCTCTAAATGCAGGTACAACTCATAATGCAATGATCTCCATTCTCGGTAGGGCAAGGAGACAGATCCTGAATCCATACCTGCCAGAGAGGGGAATTGAATCCTGTGCTGTTGACACCAATGGGCAGCATGGTGGCACAGTGGTTAGCACTGCTGCCTCACAGCATCAGAGACCCGGGTTCAATTCCCGCCTCTGGCAACTGTCTGTGTGGAGTTTGCACATTCTCCCCGTGTCTGCGTGGGTTTCCTCCAGGTGCTCTGGTTTCCTCCCACAGTCCAAAAATGTGCAGGTTAGGTGAATTGGCCATGCTAAATTTCCCATAGTGTTAGGTGAAGGGGTAAATGTAGGGGAATGGGTATGGGTGGGTTACTCTTCAGAGGGTCGGTGTGGACTTGTTGGGCCAAAGGGCCTGTTTCCACACTGTAAGTAATCTAATCTAATCTAATCAATGCTATGCACACTGACTGTACAGCCAACCAGCCCAGAAAGGAATGAGTTGATATGGTAAAATACATACACTTCAACAGGTATCTTGTAAGACTGCCTACTAAGCATTGGACAATCACTCAATTTGAGTGAATTTCAGTAGGTTGTTTGAATTTAATTGATCATGTTGGATTTATGACCATACCACATGAATTAAGAACAGAGCTATGTCATTCAGTCTTTCAAGGCTGCTGTGCCTTCCATAAAATCACCATCAATCTGCTAATTTCCAGAGCTTGCTGACTACTTATCTGAAAGCAAGGAGAAAACATCATGTTGGTTGAGATGGCTGAGTCAAACTCATGGAATAAACACATTGTACTCAGCTGTTTTCTTATCTCCTGATGCGAAGGGCTTGTTCACATTACTTTTGATGAAATTTTGCTTTGGAGGCTTTTTGAATCACATCAGGATTGGAGATGTCTTCATTGCCATTGATTGTTCCTGATTCAAACTTCAGTGTGACCAACAGCAGTTGCTGGTGGTTAAGTAACCTAGATTGGAAAACAGAAGAAAGGGAACACTCATGGAGCTGGTAATATCATTAAAAGAATGTACAGGCAGAGATTAGGCTTCTTGGAATTTTAGAGGTACATGACTTAAGTTAGTTGTTGTGTCAGGTGGTGGTGGATACCTGCAGCCTCCCAAAAGTACTGCCCCTGCTGGTGTTGATGTCCAGACATTATCAATGACAATGACAAAGATCAATGTGGCCAATGCTTGCCTCTGGACCCTCAGATTTCTCCCAGGTGCACAACTAGGATCTTCAATTTGGCAGCCATGAATGCATAAGACAGATAATTGGGAGGTTATCCTCCAGTGATGTGTACTCTGTCCACAATGAATCAGAATGAATGGCTGCTAAGTTTTATAATGCTGGCTGGCCTCCTAGAGGAGTAGGGCAAGATTCACTGCATTCAAGTGGCAAACCTGCAGCCCAGCTCAGGTAAGAGTACAAGGAAATGCAGCTGGTATGTGGGAATGAGAGTTCAGGTTGATCCAGGCTGCCTGTGAGATTAGTAAACGATGAGTTAAGCTGGCTGTCTGTTGATCATGAGGTGCAGAGTACAAATGGGCCTAAGGCATGAGTGTCTTTTTTAAGATTAAAATACATGACATTCACTCATCTGTGCCTTTGATATTCAGAAAGCTGTTAATCAGAGTAGTTAGATTTAATGTAATAAAATGATCAGTTATGTAGCTATGCCAAAGACGTGACTGGAGGAGATTTCAAACTGGAACTGCAATGATGTTTTGATAACATTTTTATGTACCTTTGTATAATAATTTAATGTTAGCACAAAAAATGTAGAGATCAGAGATAGTATTAATACTAATGCCTGTGACTGGCTCACTGTATTCTGTATTTGTTGCATTGTGAAGTGTGGTCTAAGTACTTGGAATGGAATTGTGAAGTATGTTCCTTCTGTATTGATATCAGATCAGGTAAATTGAACTCAAAAAAAACCTGATGTATATAAATAGAATTGTGAACTGTAACATGTCCAGGAATACAGATTGCACCTTGGAGTGTGATCTGCACACTAGATTACGCAATGTGATGCCTCATTAATGATTGGATTCTGCATTGCTATAATTTGTTATGAGCAGTCCTCAGGTGAGGTTCCTGAAGCAGCATTAAATCTGGTTGCTGCTTTGTGCCTAGGTCAGTGAATCATGTATCAAACTATGCTTGTGTTTCGATATTAGTTAGCTGGGTAATAGAAAGTTAATTGTGGCCTCATCCAAGTCTGCCTCCAATGCATCCCTGTTGCTCACCTTGCTGATAAAAATAGGATGGGCAGTTACCCGCTTGTACCCTTGTTAGCAATGGGATTAATTTATCATATTGACTTGAGACAATCGTTGCTATTGTTTTCCCTGAACTCGAGCCTTAATCAGAGAATTCACTCCCTAACCTTCTTGGCTACTGTACATGTGCCACGTGACTGGGCCCGTAAAGGTTCACCTGAATTTTGGTGGGAACATTAACACAGTCTCTAGGCTGAAAAGTGTCGGCATTGCCGTGTTTGTCTCCCTTTTGTTTCATCACTGTTAAAAAGATTTTCAAATGCTCTTGATAATTTCACAGGGGAGTGAAGACATTCTTCGAACTTGGAGACTTCCTCCTTCTGTTTTAGATATTTCTAATTAATGTGTTCAGAGATGATTTTGGAGAGCTATGGACCAGTTTGGACTTGAATTCAAGCCTCCAGGCTCAGAGGTAGGGACACTACCACTGTATGCCAAGGGCCCTCTCCTTATGTTCTATAAACCACTTCTTGCTTAGTTTCAGAGACAATAAGATATTGGAGCAGAAATTAGGCCATTCAGCCCATCCAGTCTGCTCTGCCATTCAATCATGGCTGATAGGTTTTTCAATCCCATTTTCCTGCTTTCTCCACTTTGATCCCCTTAACAATCAAAAGCTTATCTATCTCTGTTTTAAATATACTCAATGACCTGGCCTCCACAGCCATCTGTAGCAATGAATTTCACAGATTCACCACTCGCTGGCTGAACAAGTTTCTCCTTATGTCTGTTTACTCTAAAGGTCTTGCCTTTACTCTAAGGCTGTGCCCTCAGGTCCTCATCTCTCTTGATACTTATACCTGGTGCCCATATTTGGATACAAATGGAGTAAATTGGGTAGATGCATTGGTGCATCCCTGGTGAGTGACTAGAAGAAAATCCAGTTCTTTATCCCAGTCATGAAGGTTCTAATGGTAGTGTGATCTGATCATTTTTTTAAAAACATCTGGTCATACTGTTATATCAACCCATCTGACTGGGGTTTATATACTGAAGACTTCAATTTGGTCATATTCAGGACTTCCCAGAATTCCCAGACTATCTTGGACATGAAACCTGATCCCTGATTTGGTGTGTGGACCAGATTGGGTGAAGAATTAGGTCGATTCTCTCATCACTGTCATGGCAGATATAGTTCTTAGGCCTCTGTGCAATGGGCAGCCACATTCAGATGGTAAGGACATTCCATTAGCCCTCGTTTGTTTTGGGCAGGGCTTCCACAGTTCACACACCTTTCTGAATGTTCCCAGAAGGTGGCATAGGAATCATGGATACAGATCTTCATGAATGTTGGGATTTACCTGTAGACTGGCTGCAGCATTGTTTGCAAAATATTCCAAAATGTTTGTGTAGCTGTGGTCAGAAAAGGTGTTGGCTGGTGCAGGTTTGTGCTTTGCTCACAGCATAGCTAACAAAATTTTACTTTTTTAAGTTTTATCTAGATGAGTAGGGGCAGCAAATGCATGGGTATATTATTATTGCAAGCTATGTGCCATCATGGCTTGGAAATATGTCACTACTCCTTCACTGTTGCTCGGTCAACATCATGGGACTCCCTTCCTAACACCACTATGGATGCTCCTTTCACCATACTCCTAACCCAAGGAACACAACAGTTTAGGCAGGTAGCTCAACACTATCTTCCCCACTAGATGGTCAAGGCGCTCCCATGTCTCTGCTGCCCATACCCTTCGAGGTGGTAGTGGGTTTGGAATGTGCTATCTAAGAAGCCTTTTTGAATTTCTGCAGTGATTCTTTAGATGATACACATTGCTGCTACTAAACATTGTTAGTGGGGAAAGGAGATGTTTATACATGTGGTGCCCATTAACTGTTTTGCTTTGTCCTCGATGGTGTAAAGCTCCTTGAGTGTTGTTGGAGATGCATGTACTCAGACAAATAGGGACTATTTATCACACTTGTGCCTTGAATTGATTTGGAGATGTCGGTGTTGGACTGTGGTGTACAAAGTTAAAAATCACACAACAGCAGGTTATTGTCCAACAGGTTTAATTGGAAGCACACTAGCTTTCGGAGCATCGCTCCGATAGTGGAGCGCCCTCCACTATCACTTGATGAAGGAGCGACGCTCCGAAAGCTAGTGCGCTTCCAATTAAACCTGTTGAACAATACCTGGTGTTGTATGATTTTTAACTTTGTGCCTTGAATTGGTTGTATAACTGTGGGAAGTTAGTAATCAGTGCAGTGTGAGTGATATGGACTGTGATTAACAAAAATAAAGCTTTCATTAGATAGAGTATAACAGTGGATAAAGTTAAAAATCACACAACACCAGGTTATAGTCCAACAGGCTTAATTGGAAGCACACTAGCTTTCGGAGCGACGCTTTTTCATCAGGTGATAGTGGAGGGCACTCCACTATCGGAGCGATGCTCCGAAAGCTCGTGTGCTTCCAATTAAACCTATTGGACTATAACCTGCTGTTGTGTGATTTTTAACTTTGTACACCCCAGTCCAACACCGGCATCTCCGAATCATAACAGAGGATAGTTGAGTCAAAAGAGTAAAGTTTTAGAGTATGACTATCCCACCCCTGTTTTCTGGCAGTGAGCTTTATGACCAGTGTAACAGTGAAGTAAACAAATAGACCTGAACCATTTGTTTACCAAAGAAACAACAAGATGTGGTTTTAGCACTGTCTGTAACTCACCCAGGCAGGATCAACAGCAAAGTATTTTTCAGAATTCTTACTTGCTAGTTTGAAAGGATGGAGGTTTGGACAGATTGTTAACTTTCATGGATAAAATGTTATCAAAAATGATTTATTTACTGCTTATGAGGTGAGATCAGATTTTGAAAAAACTTAGAAAGATTCAGGATTGAATCATGAAATAGTACAAAATGGATTTCAGGAGATTGTATGCAGGATCACAGAGATTTCAATTGGAAATTCCCTTGATCATGTGTGATATTTAAATTATTGGACTGTTGTAGCATATGATGCCAAGAATGACATCTCCATGAGGTATGCAGGAAAACAGGCTGTTTTGCAAGAAGTTAGACTAGTGTGATAACAGGCTTTTTTGTACTGGTACTTGGACTTGTTTTAGAACAGGCACCGAGAAATGCTTGTGAAAAGTACTCAGAAGGGGTAATTCAGCAAGTAACATTAAACGCAGTATCCCATTAATATTGGGAACTTTTCACAATGCATTGGGGTTCACCATCGAACCATTGCTGTGGAAATTAATATCAAGCTCCAAGGGGTCCATGATGTGCAATAGGTCGCAAGTTCAAACAACAAAGAACAAAGAAACTATACCGCCCAGGAACAGGCTCTTTGGCCCTCTAAGCCTGAGCTGATCCAAATGTACTGTCTGAACCTGGCGGTCAATTCCTAAGCATCTGTATCCCTCTGCTCCCCATCCACTCATGCATCTGTCCAGACGCACCTTAAATGAATCCACGGTGCCTGCCTCTACCACCTCTGCTGGCAACACGTTCCAGACACCCACCACCCTCTGTGTGAAGTACTTGCCACATGTATCCCCCTTAAACCTTTTACCTCTCACCTTGAAAGCGTGACCTCTTGTTATGGAATCCTTCACCCTGGGAAAAAGCTTGTCTCTATCCAACCTGTCTATATCCTTCATGATTTTGTAAACCTCAGTCAAGTCCCCCCTCAATCTCCTTTTTTCTAATTAAAATAAATCTTAACTACTCAACCTCCCTTCATAGCTAGCACCTTCCATACCAGGCAACATCTTCGTAAACCTTCTCTGCACTCTCTCCAAAGCGCCCACATTCTTTTGGTAATGTGGCGACCAGAACTGTACACAGTGTTCTAAATGTGGCTGAAGCAACGTCCTATACAATTTTAACATGACTTGCCAGCTCTTATACTCAATACCCCATCCAATGAAGGCAAGCATACCATATGCCTTCTTGACCACTCTATCCACCTGTGCAGCAACTGTAAGGGTACAATGGACCTGTATTCCCAGATCTCTCTGCCCATCAACTTTTCCCAAGGCTCTTCCGTTCATTGTATAATTCGCTCTAGAATTAAACTCGCCTAAATGCATCACCTCACATTTGTCTGGATCGAAATTCATCTGCCACTTTTCCGCCTGACTCTCCAGTCTATCTATATCCTCCTGTATTCTTTGACAGTCCCTTATGCTTTGAATATATTCAAATAGTATAATACAATCACTTTATTCGTTTATTAGGGCGGCATGGTGGTTTTATTAGGGCAGCATGGTGGCTCAGTGGCTAGCACTACTCCCTCGCAGCACCTGGGACGCGGGATTGATTTCTCAGGCAACTGTCTGTGTGGGGTTTGCTCATTCTCACCGTGTCTGTATGAGTTTCTTCCGGGTGCTCTGGTTTCCTTGCCAAAATACCCATAGTGTCCAGGGATGTGCTGGTTAGGTAGATTAGCGATGGGAAATGCATGGTTACGGGGATAGGATAGAGGGCTGAGTAGGCTGCTTTTTGGAGACTCGATGAGCTGAATGGCCTGCTGCCACATTGTAAGGATTCTATTAAGACATTAAGTAATTTTTGAACATTATATGAAGCAATTGAAGCTCAACAAACAAATTAAATCAGACAGACCACCTGGCATCAATCCAGGCACCACAAAAATGCAGTGACAGAAACAGCCCTGTGGAACCTGCAAAGTCCTCCTTACTAACATCTGGAGGCTAGTGCCAAAACTGGGAAACTAAAAGCTTCTGTTTTATTAAAATGGACTGTTTTATGTTAAAATCAGACCCTGACATATTTGATTAGCATCATTTGGAGATCTTTCAGACTTTGTTTTGTTTTTGCTTTTTGTTTTTTTTGTGTGGAATGGGGTCAGTGTATGTGAAAACATTGTCATAACTGGTCTTAAAATCGAATTCAAAATTGGAAGTCAGATTTCTGAGGCTTTTCATCACAGTGGTTTGAAAGGGAGATAGAATGGATTAAATGTTATTTTGTATCTAATCTTATTTGGAAAAGTTAAGCCCATTGCCATTGTCAGAGTAGGACTTCACAAATGAATGCAGTGTCTTCCAAAATCGAAATGAAGGAATTGCAAAGTCTAATTGGAAATCCTGAATTAGCTGGGTACGTAAAAAGGCCAGGTATCTATTTTGAAGTATTAGGATTGAAAACAACAATGAAAAATTAATTGATGGAAGATATTTATGAGGCAAATGAAGAGTAACAGGTATGAATTTGTTGTCTAAATATGGGAAGCTAGTTATCAGTGCAGTGTACATTTTATGCATTGTAGTTAACTGAAAACAGCTTTTACTGAAAGTGTGGACTTGGAGATAAATCGTTTTTGAAGAGTTAAAGGAAATAATATTGTACAAGGTAAAACCTGCCCAAAGGAACACAAGGAAGTGTGTTGATTGAGGAGAGTCACCTAAATTTTATCTTTTTATATCCAAAATTGTGGATCCCACACCCCTTACCATGACCATAAACCTTACATTAGAAGTATCCTTGAAATATGGACTTAAAATGATTCAGGAAAGCAACTCATATCCACCTTTTCAAGGGCAATTATGATTGGGTAATAAATAGTGATCCTTTCACAAAGCTCATGACCTATGAACAAATTTTAAAAAACGCCTCTGTCTGGTCATAATTTTTGACTACCATTGTCAAAAGCAGACCTCAATTCTATCTCAGAATAGAACTCTTAAAGACATGTTAAATATCATTCATCCTGTTGCTTAGCAACCTCAGATGATTCAAAATATAGTGGATATTTTATTTCAGCTGAGGATTGGTAAGACTTCTAACATTTCAAAATCAACATTTTCAGCAAACAGGTTCTTTCTTAAAATGGAAATATACATATTCATATGATTTTTTTCAGTACAATAGTTTTTGGATTATTGTGTGTTATGGAAATTTACCAATGCTTGTCAGCTTTAGGTGACTGTCAAATGCTGGGCTCCCTCATTAAAAAGGTAGAGTTTTGAATTGCTTCATTAGCAACCAATTTGTGTCTTCCAATGTGTTCTGCCCAGTGACAGATTTCTGGCTCTTTATTTGTTAAAATTTCACCTCCAACTGTTTTTCGTGGAAGGTTTATTAATTTGCCAATGGTGGCTTGTTATTGCCTTCAGCTTTCAGGGGCACCATGGTGAAGCAGGCCCTATATCTACCTCAACCAGATTGAGAATCAAACCCAGTCTGTTACTGTTAAACAGAATCAACGCTAACCATCGACCCAACTGAGTTAACCAGACGCTAATTAATTTTCACAATCTACAAAAAGTGATGATGAAATCGTTCACATAATTTAATCTGCAGTTACATTGATCCCACAGGAAGCACAAACACTGACAGCACCTGAGAGCAGTATATCTCACTTACCTCTCAGGGAGATGTGGTGGGGGCAATTTCCTGGCTCAATAGTTTTTGACTTAGGCACTGGAAACAACGATGGCAGAGACAGCCCTGTCATCACTGCAAAGTCTTCCTTACTAATATCTGGGGATAGTGCCAACATTTGGAGAACTGTCGCACAGACTTGTTAAGCAATAACCTGACATAATCATACACATGGAATCACACCTCACAGACAATGTCCCAGACATCACTATTCCTTGATAAATGTCCTGTCCCAGTGACAGGACAGACCCGGCAGAGGTGGATGCACAGTGGTATACAGTTGGGAGGAAGTTGCTCTGAGAGTCCTCAGCGTTGAATCCAGACCATTGAAGGTCTCATAGCTTCAGGTTAAACATGGGCAAGTACAGCTCCTGCTGAATATTCCTCTCTTGATTGATGAATCAGTTGAGCAACACTCGAAGGAAGCACTGAAGATGGAAAGGTGTAAATTGTACTCTGGGTGGGGGATTATAATGTCTACAAAAAGAATGGCTAAATAGCAGCACTGCTAATTGAGCTGGTTGGGTCCTAATAGACGTAGTCTGGGTCTGTGGCAGGTGGTGAGGAAAACTTTACTTACCATCCTTACCAATCTGCTGACTGCACAGAAAGACTAACCACTACAGAGACCTTGTGGAATGGAAGTCCTGCATTCACATTCAGAAGAACCTCCATCATGTTGTGTGGCACTACCATTGTGTTAAATGGGACAGACTTCCAATTGATCTAGCAACTCAAAACTGGGTATCCATGAGGTGCTGTGAGCCATGAACAGCAGCAGAATTGTACTCCAGCACAATCTGTAACCTCATGGCCTGGCATATCCCCCACTCAAGCATTACCATCAAGCCGGAGGATCAACCCTTCTTCAATGAAGATTGCAAAAGGTCATGCCAGGAGTAGTAGAGGGATGCCTGAAAATGATACATCAGCCTGGTAGAGCTGTCAAAAAGGATTACTTGCATGTCAAACAGCATAAACAGCAAGTTACAGACAGAGCTAAGTGTTCCAACAACCAATGATCGAAGCTGTGTAGACCTGCTTCATCCAGTCGTCAATGTTGGCAGACAATTAAATAACTCACTGGAGGAGCAAAATCCCCAATGACATGAATATCCTCATCCGCAATGATGGAAGAGCCCAGCACTTCAGTGCAAAAGGTAAGTCTTCAGTCAGAAGTGCCAAGTGGATGAACAATCTCTGCTTTCTTCAGTGTTTCCCGGCATCACAGATACCTTGATGTGGAGGTGCCGGTGTTGGACTGGATGGACAAACTCAGAAGTCACATGATATCAGGTTATAGTCCAACGGGTTTATTCGAAATCACAAGCTTTCGGAATTTCAAGTGACGAAAGGGCTATGCTCAGAAAACTTGTGATTTCAAATTAACCTTCTGACTTTACAGATACCAGTCTGCAGCCAATTTGATTCACTAAAAGTGACATCAAAACGCAATTTGAGATAGTGGATAATGCAAGTGCTACAGTGTCCCCTACAACATTCCAGCTATAGTACTGAAGACGTCTGCTCCAGAACTTGTTGCTCTCCTAGCCAAGCTGTTCTAGTACAGTTACAAAACTGGTATCTACTCGACAATGTGGAAAACTGCCCAGATACGTCCTGCATACAAAATGCAGGAAAAAACCAACCCTGTCAATTGCTACCAAGTCTACTCTCGACTATTACTAAAATGTTGGAAGGAGTCATTAATAGTGTTAACGAACAGCTCCTGCTTGGCAATAATCTGCTCAGTGATGCCTAGTTTGGGTTCCACCAGGGACATTCAGCTAGTGCTAATTTTGAATAAATGCATATTTCTTTATCAATGCATCATTGTTCACATATATGTGAACAAAAGGAAACTGAAATATCATTTAAGAAATATAATGGTAGGGAGGTTTTACTGGAGCTGTACAGGACCCTGGTGGGACTACACCTGGATGACTGTAGAGTTTTGATGGTTTCATTTGGAAAATAAAACATTGCTTTTGAAGGAGTTCAGAGAAGGTTCACTCAACTCATTCCCCAGAGGAAAGGTTTATATTATGAAGGAAGATTGAACAAGTTAGGTCTATATCTTTTGTAGTCTAAAAGAATGAGGAGTGATGTTACTGAAACAAGAATTTAAGGAGACGAGTTATGATGAAGTCACCTCTTCTTGTGAGAGAACTGAAACTGAAGTATATAGTTTAAGAATCAGAGCAGAGACAAGGGGATTTCTTTTTCTCTTACAGGGTTGATAGAATGTGGAATTCTTGCACTAAGTAATGAGATTGAATATTTAATTTATTCAAGATTGAGTTGGATAGAATTTTGATAAAAATCACACAACACCAGGTTATAGTCCAACAGGTTTAATTGGAAGCACACTAGCTTTCAGAGTGACGCTCCTTCATCAGGTGATCACATCAATTCTCCTGCTCCTTTGATGCTGCCTGACCTGCTGCGCTTTTCCAGCAACACATTTTTAAGCTCTGATCTCCAGCATCTGCAGTCCTCACTTTCTCCCAGATGGCACGACAGCCTACTTTAGATTGGCCTTGTATGGGAATAATTTTGGATAAAAGTCTTTCAGCTCAAACAGCTTTCAGGTTTGAATTGTGCAAATGTCACCCTGATCAAACAGCAGCAAGTCATGATCGAACAAATGAAGAATCTTTCATTTAGCAATGGCACTTTTAATTAAAAAAAAGTAGGAAGCCACTCATGCCCTGAGGATTATTTCTGACCTTTGTTAACCTGACCCATCCTGAAGGCGACAAGCTAAATTTGACAACGACAGCTCTTACTCAGTAATAGCACTGAGCCTGTAATCCCTCCAATGGTTGACATCAATTATATTTTGCTACTTTAAGGATTAAATATAGCTTTACTTTGTCAACAGTTAGCTTTTCTCAAAATAATCCATTTATGCCAATTGTTAAAAGGCTTTCAAGAATAGTTAAAAATCACATGACACCAAATTATAGCCCAACAGGTTTATTTGGAAGTACTTCCTAATAACCCCTTTGGAGTATAACCTGGCGTCATGGATTTTTAACTTTGTCCACCCCAGTCCAACATTGGCATCTCCACATCATATCAAGACATAGTTACTTCTATTATTATGTAGTAAATACATCATTCACATTTCTTCTTGATTATATAAAACTGAATATTTTCTCACTTACAAAGCAATTCCTTGTATGTTAAATGTTTATGAGGTGGCATACCTCATTATTAATACAAATATACTATACAAACATCAAAAAGGAACAAAACCCCTGGACCATTCAGAATTGATCTACACAGAGCAAATAAAAACCACACACACTGACCAATTGACTCTACAAATTTCTACTTCCTTTCTCTGGAACTCGTGCTTAAATTGAGAGAGTTGCTCTCAATTGATCGATTAGTAAAGTACAGCAAACAACAACTCTGCTTATTGAATTTGGGAGAAAGTGAGGACTGCAGATGCTGGAGATCAGATTCGAAGAGCGTAGTGCTGGAAAAGCACAGCCAGTCAGGCAGCATTCGAGGAGCAGGACAGTCAAAGTTTCGGGCATAATCCCTTCATCAGGAATCAGGTATAAGCCCTTCCTAATGAAGGACTTAGGCAAGAAATGTTGACTGTCCTGCTCCTTGAATGCTGCCTGACCAGCTGTGCTTTTCCAGCACCACACTCTTTGATGCTCATTGAATCTGACAACCTTTGCAGTCAAACTCCCCGACACAAATACTTTCATTTCTGGGTATGTTTATTCTCAACACAGGAGGTGACAAGTTGGAATAATACAATGAGGAGAAAGTGAGGTCTGCAAATGCTGGAGATCAGAGCTGAAAATGTGTTGCTGGAGAAGCGCAGCAGGTCAGGCAGCATCCAGGGAACAGGAGAATCGACGTTTCGGGCATAAGCCCGATTCCTGAAGAAGGGCTTATGCCCGAAACGTCAATTCTCCTGTTCCCTGGATGCTGCCTGACTTGCTGCGCTTCTCCAGCAACACATTTTCAGCTGGAATAATGCAATGCAAAGGAAGATGATTGTGGTAATTAAAGGTTGTTCATCTCAGCATCAGGGCATTAAGTGCCACCCTTTCAGATCTCTTTATCTCTCTTCTAATGCTAGAACAATGATCCCTAGGTCTGGACTCACCAGTTGAGGAAGCATCATTTCCATGTCCAACTTGTCAAGACTGTTCAGGGACTTCTATATTTCAATCAAATCATCCTTACTGTTCTAATCCCCACTGAAAACAAACCAAATCTATCTAATTTTGTCTTACCATAAGACAAGCCATTCATTCCAGTGTTACAACACAGACCAAATCAGACTTGCTAACACTGCACTTACAACAGAGTAAAATTAAATCATTCAATGACCCTCAAAATTGCCCAATTGTTCTTAACCAGACTTCACTAAAAGCAGATATCAGATACCAAGTTTATTACTCAAATAGAACTTAGCAATGTATTATTATTATTGTATTTTTAGCAGAACAAACAAGGTAATCTAATTAAGGTCTATGATTTAATCCCGATCTTGTTTGATCATAACTCTCACTCATGCACATACACAACAGGCAGACACAGTTATGGCATTAATTAAAGGAAAATAGAAGTTCTAACTGGACAGCCCAAAAACCATTTCAATGATGAGTACCAGGTTTTCTTTATGGAATCCTTGACCAATATATTGTATTCCAAAAAGAAAGAATTGTAAAAAGTCAATAAACTAAACAAAGAATAACGGATGCTGGAAATCTGAAACAAAAAAAACAGAAATTGCTGGAGAAACTCAGCAGGTTTGGCAGCATCTGTAGCGAGAAGGCAGAGTTAATATTAAGGATGAACTACCAGCCTTTAAGTGCAACATATGCTGGTACTGAAATGTCTGCAGTATTCTCAGAATAATAATTAACATACAGTTATCATTCCAGGCTTGTTTCCATAATGTTTGCTGTTCTTTCCCAAACAAGCTGCTGTTCAAAGTTTGAGTCTCAACTTTAGCTTATGGTTCCAAAGCAAACATCAGAAAATAATGAAAACACATCAATGGTCTCAACAGCAGTTAAATAAGCTCTATGTAACTGAAACATAGTATTTTGTGTTTAGACTCAAATCCTGTTATAATAAAGTATGACATTAGCCATCTAAATTACTCTCTCTACCTGTACATTGACCTTTTGATGTTCATGTACTGGAACATCAAGATCGCTCTGCACCTTGGAATTCTACAATCATTTTCTATTTAGGTAATGGTCTGCTTTTCAGAAGAAAATTCTGCTAAAGTGAAAGATTTTCTACTTTCCCACATTATATACACCATCCTCCATTGTTTTGGCCACTCACACAACCTATCTATCTGCTTACAACATCCATTGTCCTCTTTACAACATACTTTTCTACCTATCTTTGTGTTATCTAATTTAACTATCATGCTTTCACACCCCTCATCCTTGATTTGTTTTGTAAAAAATGTGAGGCTGTAGCACAGACCCAGGCAGACCCCACTTGTCATGTCCTGTTAATCAGTTATGTATATTCTGTTTTCAGTTGGCCAACCAATCTATATCCATGATAGTACATTACCACTGACTCAAAATGCTTTTAATTTGCACAATAACATTTTATACAATACCTTTTCAAATGCCTTCTGCAAATTTAAGTGAAGTTAATGGTCTCTCCTTTATCCAGAATGCATGGTACTCCTGTAAATAATTCCAATAAATAATTTAAACTTGATTTCCTTTATATTAAACAATGCTGACTCTTTTTGATTACATTGAGTTTTTCTCAATGCCCAACCCCCTTAATGATTTTTAACACTTGCCTCATTTTATTTATGAAGCTAATTCCCATTTTCTGCCTCCCTCTCTTGTTGACTAGAAGAGTTATATCTGCCACTTTCTAGTCTGGAACCTTTCCTGAATGTAGAGAATTTTGAAAAATTAGCACCAACACACGGCTACCTCATTAGTAACCACTTTTAAAACCCTAAAATGAAGTGCACCAGGACTCAAGACAATTACATAGCTCTATCTTTTTGCCTAGTACCACTTCCCTTGTGTTTGTAACGTTGCTCTGTCCCTCTATCTCAACCTCCTTCTGACTCACAGCTACAATGGGGTGTCTTTATATTGTCCATAGTAAAGTTAAATATTTGTTCATTTCATCTAATGCTTCCTTATTATTTAGTTTTGACTCCCTATTCTCACCGTCTACAGGACTCACTTTATTTATTCACTGAAATTCTTTATATAATGAGTAAACATCTGCCCTGTTAGTCTTCTCTATACAATTACATTTGATGATTTCCTTAAATTCTTTAATTAACCATGGATGGTAGTTGTTCCAGAGATGTTTTTCTGTATAGTAGGAATAAACTTATTTTGAGTATTCTTAAATACCTTAAATGGTTGCGGCTGCGTCTCTTCTGAGCTACAGCCTTGTCAAGCATGATAGTTCACTTTATCTAGCTCAGTTTTCATACCCACATTATTGCCCTTATTTAAGTTTGCAATATCAGTCTTAGACTCACTCTCCCCCCCCCCCCCCCCCTCTCAAACTGGGTAGAAAGTTCAATCATATTCCAATAGAACAAAATCCCTATAGTGTGGAAGCAGGTCATCAAATCCACACTGGTCCTCCGATGAGCATTCCATCCAGACCCACCCACCTACCCCATCTAGGTAACCCTGCATTTCCCATGGCTAATCCACCTAGCCTGCACATCTTTGGACTGTGGCAGGAAACCAGAGCACCTGGAGGAAACCCATGCAGACATGGCGAGAATGTGGAAACTCCACACACACGGTCACTGGAGGGGGGAGTTGAACCCAGATCTCTGGTGCTGTGAGGCAGTAGTGCTGACCACCTGACACATGATTATTGTTGCCTGTATGTGTCTTTACTCTGATTAATTAATCCTGTCCCATCACTCCAGAATATAATAGAGTCTAATATAACCTGCTGCCTGGGTTGGTTCCAAAACATGGTGCTCTGTGAAACTATCTTGTAATATTATTTATTCTATGATCTTCTCATTGAGGTTGCCAATCTGACTTTTCAAATTTTTAATCAATCTGTTCAGAAATATTATGACACACCTCTGAAGCAGGTAAAGCTTGAATCAGGGCCTCCTGGCTTAGAGGTAGAGGAACTGAGAGAGAAAATACATGCCAGGCTGTTCCGGATCCAGTTCCCTGGCCTAACTCATGTTCCCCAAGCCCTGTACAAAGGGACCTCAGAGCCTCAGGCCCTCTTGTACATGCTGTCCTCAATCCTGCTCCGGGAGGATAGTAGTGGACCAGCAAACTAATCCATTGCAATCAATCTGACAAAAAGTGTTCCAAAAGTGTTGATAACAAGTGGATTCTGGAGTTTTGATCCAATGATGAAGAATGGGGGTGTGTGAGGGAACTTGCAGTCTGCAATGTTTCCAGTTGCTGCTGCCTTGGATCTTCTCAATGATGGAAGTTGTTTTCTGGCAGCTTGTAGGTATCTTGATGAGGTGCTATAGTGCCTCTCGAGGATAGTACACATTATAGCTACAGTTGCGCCATCAGTGGAGTGAATTTAAAATAGCTGAAATCTGTATGAGCCATAGCACAGTTAATAATGTTCTCCACGTTATACCAGAAGATTGTGGGCTCAAGTCCTATGTGGTGCATGTGTCACTCGGTAATTATCAACCAGGATTTTAGTCTTAGTGCTGAGGTCCCTAAGAGTGTGCAATTGCTCAACAACACCTCTATGAGTACTGGTTGCTGCTGAGACTGGCTATCTGGGTTGCACAGCAGGCAGGTGAAGACAGTTTGGAAGGGCCAAATGCTGTATTTAGACAGACATCTCTTCCTTTATCAATGAATTTCCTCATTGCGACCTTATAATAGAGTGAAGGTCATTGATGAAGCAGTTGAAGGTGGTTGCGTCCATGACATTATCTTAAATACTCTGCAATTACATCTTAGACTCAGCTATCTTTAATTGTCCAGAAACACCCTTGATTGTTTTTGTCTCAATTATCCTTCCAGCAGTTTTATTAGTGTTCAGTGTCTCTTTTTCCTCCATGAAGTGCTTTTAGATATTTTCTACCCAAAAGTGAACAATAAAAATGAAAATTGTTGTTCTATTGATGTAACTGTAATGATTCATGTACAAGTGATTTCCAAAACAAATTAGATGTGGATCAAAGGAGCTTACAATTGAAAATTAAGAATAAATTGAACCTATAGCTTAATATCCACTGTATGCTTTAAAGAAGTGCTCTGACAACAGTTTGCACTTCCTCTTATTTGCAACTATTTTTCATTTTTAGTCTTATGCTCTTGTTTTTTTTTCTTTCATATTCAATGAACGACAAGAGGTTGGGGTGAGAAGTCTTCATAAATTTCAAGTTTTTGTAAAGAATAATTCGACGAACATTTCCACAGAAATTATAGATGAAATTCTGGTATTTATTGCACCTTTGTAACCAGTGAATTACTTTCTGAATGTAGTCACATCGTTTTGTACAGGCAATTATGGCAGCTACGTAGCATAGAGAAGGCATCTGCAAAGAGCAATGAGATGAACAAAGTGCTTATTTCTTTTTAATTTAGTAGAGTGGGTTGAAAATGAATGTTGGCTAGGATTGCAGGCAACAGCACTTCTCTCTGTAATCAAAATGCTTTTTGAAGGGGGGCGGTGGAGGGGGTATTTTTTATATCCAACTGAATAAGCATTACTTTAACCTGTCAATCAAACATAAATGCCAATGGAAAGGAAACAGCCCTCCAACAGTGCATCGCAGTGACAAGTTCAATTCTGTGCTTGAATCCCTTATAAATTTAAATTGCATCCTTCTGAGTCATGGTAAGGAGTGGGAAATGGGAGTGGGGTGGGAAGGTGGGAAGAGGTTAGATTGAGGTATTACTGTTTTCTTAATTAGTGGGTGTGAGAGTTGCTGTCGGTTTCAGCAGTTGTGGAGTTTTGCCACCACAGCATGCATGTTTTATTTGATGGTTTCCAACCTGGATGTCAGTCTGATGGATTAGTGTAGATTTCAGTCAGTTGGGAAGAAGGTTGCAGTCATAGCTAAGGGACCCATTGGGATGGAAGGCATTCCAATCCCTTACTCCAAGATTATGGAGTTGTGTCAACTCATCTGATCTTGAGGTTGAATCTGTGAATTGGAGGAAGAGCTTCTGATGTTAGGTCCAATTCCAAGGAAGAATGAAGGGCTGGAGGAAGTACTCCAGATTCTTCTCCTGGTCCACCAGCAGAGCTGTTAGAAGACTAACTTTTCACCAAAACTGCCCTTGCCTCCCTTGAGCTGCCAAATCCCTGAAGGCCTCGGAAATACAACTGGCCAGGGTTTAACCTGTAAAGAAACTTAAATGTAAATAGTCTCACTTCAAGGAAGAGTCTGGTTTGCTTTTGTTAACTCAGGTTTGAGATTCTGAAACATTTCCCATTATAATTACAGCAAAATCAAAACTATTTTTAGGAATTATAATTCATGAGATTAAATAAAATGATGCACGTTGTAAAAGTCTCCATTGCAGCATGCTTTGTTGTTATATATTGGGAAGTCCAGTCTCCCAGTGTAAAGTGGTCCTTTGACGGGGACTGAATGGAATGAATGGTGAAACTCCTGACTGACCCATTGTAGATTATAACTCTGTGGCACTGTTGTAGAGAAAGAAAGTGGCATGTGTGGCAAAAGCACATTTCTCCATATCTGGGCATCTCTCCCATGGTGATATGTCCTATTGACCTATTAAAATGTCATTACTGCCTAGAGAGATTGATTAATATGTAGATGGTGACATTATAATGGAAAATAGAATCCACTTGTGGTCAAGTGATCATGGGCTCAAAATTGATCATTCTAAATTGACCCACAGCGAGAGGGATCAGGACTGACAGAAAAGTGACTTAGGTGAAAGTGTTTACTGCGGATGCTGGAGATTAGAGTCAAGAGTGTGGTGCTGGAAAAGCACAGCAGGTCAGGCAGCATCCGAGGAGCAGGAAAACCAATGTTTCAGGCAAAAGACCTTCATCAGAAAATTGACCTATCTAAGTTAAATAGCAGCCAGGAGCTATCAGTCCAGAGAACAGTAGAAATCAAAATCAAAGAGCTTAAGTTTAAGGGGAGCTGGTTACCGCCAGCCCGAGGGTCGTGTACGGACATTTTGACATCTTGATTGTCAGAATGGTGCACACTTTACACCTCCTGGCATGGCAACAGTGAAGTGTGTTGGTGTGACCCCATTGGATGCTCATGAACCGAGCTCATGACCCCATTGGTCAAAGGTTGTAGAACATTCGGAAAGGTCTGGGGTGAGGGAGGATAAAAAACACATACCAGGGAGCCATCCTATCAGTAAAGACTTAGCAACGATTCACAGGGAAGACCCTAGTAAGACAGCAGTAGTAACATGGCAGAAGACTGTGCAGCAACCCATGAAGACCCAAAAGAAGATCTGCCCTGACCTGCAAAACTCACCTTCATAGAAGAGAGTTAGCCCTACATTGAAGAGGAGGGAAATTCCTACAGCCCAGCTTAAACATATGGATCATTGCAGGTAATATCCTTTCTCAGAAGAATAGAGCTGTATAAAGAGTAAATATTGTGGGAATTTGGGAAATGCTCACATTGTGTTTTAATAAGGAATATTTTGATAATAAAATTGAATTGAACGGCAAACTGAATTCTGTGGCCTTTGTCCACCTCACAGACCAGAGTAGCTGGATAAAGTAATACATAACTTGGTCAATGTGTTTAAAGCACAGACAACAATTCTTATATTGACCGTTGAGTGTGTATCAGGGAGATATTTGAGTAGAAGTTATACCTTATGCTGCTTTCAAAAGCATAATGTAATTCCTGGAATCTCTGGTGCATTTTGTTTTGTGGAGTTAGCAGTTTTGTTTTCTATTCATGATTCGGAGATGCCGGTGTTGGACTGGGGAGTACAAAGTTAAAAATCACACAACACCAGGTTATAGTTCAACAGGTTTAATTGGAAGCACACTAGCTTTTGGAGCATCGCTCCTTCATCAGGTGATAGTGGAGGGCTCAATTCCAACACACAGAATTTATAGCAAAATTTACACTGTAAATATATAAATTCTGTGTGTTAGGATTGAGCCCTCCACTATCACCAGATGAAGGAGCGATGCTCCGAAAGCTAGTGTGCTTCCAATTAAACCTGTTGAACTATAACCTGGTGTTTTGTGATTTTTAACTTTGTTTTCTATTGTGTGCAAGATGTGAGAGGCTTCTTGCATCCAGCTGAAAATACCTTTAGGAACCATTGAACCTGAAGAAGTGCAGTTTGCTTTGACAGATAATTATGACCTAGAACATTGTAGCTAACACCTCTCCATTCTGAATGTGACGTGGGATCGTTAATGCCCACAGGGCTTCAGTTTGGCATTTCATCTGAAATTCGGAGAAATGGAGGTGAGGTGTTGTGATCCATTGACAATGTGTAAACATGATGTGAAGTTCAATGTATTGGTTATCATGCCAGTGTCTTTTTCATTATTTGTCAAATATTGCTTACACCACACCAACTACAATGTTACATTTTGTGGTTTGATCTACATATCTGTTTCTGTCTGTAGATTGTTATAATTTGTTGAGGATTCACACTGATCTTTCACAACAGTGCAATCCATAGAATATTGAAATCCTATAATTATTTAAAACTTTGCAGATTCCAACAATTTCTCATGATTTATTGCTTTGAGTGGTCAAGCACTTTTGTGCTCATTTTTAGACAAAATGTAATGGTACATTATGGCATAATTTAATTTATTTTAATAAACTTCTAAATAGACGTTTTTCCTCTAATTGCAGAAAGTTGTAAAGACAGTGTGAAAACGTAACCTCTTATAGATGACATTGTGATGGGTAGAACATTATTCCTTTCCTCTAATATTGCTGAGAGGAAGGGGAATGTAATACAAAGAAGATATCAAGTTCTGTGCAGCGATGTTCACACATGGACTGACTCCTGAGTGTGATACTTTTAGGAACGTAGGACTGAACTTTATGTTGGGGTAAGGGAGATGGAATAGAACGTGATTGGTTCGTTTGCTCCCAAGACCACACCCTTCCATTAAATCAAGTTTTGGCTGTCCAATCAGCACAGGATGTCAGGTAGGAGACTGGTTTAGCCATGGATCACAAGATAGTTCAACCACCAACTCAAAGTGCCCTTTCCCTCTCACTCTATCTTTAATGGCTTTGTAAGTCAATAGAAATTGAAGACTGCCATCTTCTGAACTGACTGCAGCTACATGTAGCTTTGGTCCCATTTGCTAACCTTTTCATCAGACAATTTTTTTTTACTTCCTACAGTGTGGAATTAGGTTCTTCAGCCCAATAAGTCCACACTGACCCTGTGATGAGTAACCCTCCCAGACCCATTTCCCTCTGACTAATGCACCTAACACTATCGGCAATTTAGCATGGCCAATTCACCTGACCTGCACATCTTTGGACTGTGGGAGGAAACTGGAGCAACAGGAGAAAACCCTGTTCACTTCCAAAATATGTGCTGTCACTATAGACCTAACAGTATTCTTCTCATCCCCATTGAATAATGGAACAGGTTATGCAAACTTGATTGGCTTTTTAACAAATTTATTATTTGTCTTTTGTTTGTAAAAGGTGAGCTGGTTTCTAATTTTGTTACCTATTTTGTATACTACTGGAGACTGATGAGATGATGGTGAATTGGCAACCTGATGCCACAATGTTATATTTTACGTAAGCACATGCAAGATGGCCTGCTAATGTGAAGCTGCAAAGTAGAGCCCATGGGGGTATCTGGATAAAAAATGCCCAAAGTCTCTCTGAAATTAAGATTGCTAAGATGCTGTCTGACCTGCTGAGTACTTTCAGTTTTTACAGGTTTCCAACATCAATAGTGTCTTGTCTTTGCCAACATTCATCTAGTTTTCCTTCTGCTACCCAACAAGTTGTATGATACAATAAAGGTTTTCTTGGCTAACCATGACAATCAATCTCTGGTAATTAGTCAACAATAAAACCCCAGGCACTATAGGAGGAAAACCCCAACAATGGAGAGTTGTTGGGCACCATAGGTTAAAAACTCATCTTTTTCCTACAAGTATATGACACTTATTAGAAGTTATATTTATTTTATTATTTCACAGGATGAGGGCATCACTGGCTAGTCCAGCATTTTTTGTCCATTCTTAATTGCCCTTGGGAAGTAAAAAGAGAAAATGCTGGAGAAACACAGCAAATCTAGCAGTATCTGTACAACAGAGTTAATGTTTTGAGTTTTAGTTCTCAGCTCAAAACATTAACTCTGTTTCTTTTTTCACAGATGGCTGCCAGACCTGCTGAGTTTCTCCAGCATTTTCTGATTGTTTTAGATTTCCAACATCTGTGGTGTTTTGTTTTTGTTTGAGTGCCCTTGAGGAGATTGTAATGACCTGTCATCTTAAACCATTGGAGTCCATGTGGCATAGGTACACCCATAATGCTGTTGGTGGAGGGGTGCATATTTCCACAATTTGATCCGGAAGCAGTGAAAGAATGGTGACATAATCCAAGTCAGGATGTTGAGTGTTTTGATTTTCCCATGCTTCTCCTGATCTTGTTCTTCCGTTTGGAAGCTGCTGTTGAAGGAATCTTGGTTTCTGCAGTGCAGCTTGTCAATAACAGATCACTGCATATTTGTGGAAGTGGGAGAGAATGTTTAAGTTGGAGGGTGGAGTGCTGATCAAATGGGTTGCTTTGCCTTGGATGGTATAAGCTTTTTGTGCTCTTTGAGCTTCACACATCCAGGATAGTTGGGTCTAATTTTCATAGTTCTCATTTGTGCCTTGTGACTAAGTCTTGGGGATTCAGAAAGTGAATTGTTCACTACAGGATAGCCAGGCTCTGATTTCCTTTTGCACCACAAGATGGCTGACTAATATCTCAGATTAAAATTCAATACTGAATCTGAAAATGTTTTATTTTGACATAAATCTGTCTGATTTGCATTTAACAGAATATGTGCTATTTCCATGATCTTCTGATTGTTGTGTTGTTCTCAGTTCGTTTTGTTGGGGTGGAATGACTAAATGAATTACTTTTCACCAGGGTCCACTTCCGGTATCAAAGGGTTTATTGTTTTCCACCAGTGCGGAGAGCCTCTGGGCAGTCCAGAGGCCTCTCCACTGAACAAAGGGAAACGTACACTTTTTAAATATTTGCTGGTAGCCTGCCTTTGGCTGTGACAAACCAATTGTATTATTAATTGTGTTATTAATTGATTACATACACACTCAATCAGGTTAATAATGTCACTGTGTCCATGGACAGCTTTAGGTCACCCCATGATCTTATGGTGTTTACCAGACCTCCTTATCCCTTATTCATGGGCCTTCATAACATACCTTGTTCAACCGCATTCTAGGTTTAGTTACTGTGCCCATTATGCAGTACTCCTTTGCTGTTCTATCCATCTTAGACTAAATATCCAGAGGAATGCAGTTAAATCCCATAATTTCCACATACTTAAAACAACTCCACCATTTTCTTCTATAGCACCTGGCTACAATTATTAATTACAATTATAATTGTAACTGATATGGGTCAGACCCTTCCCTTCTATCCCATTATCAATACCAGACTTTGGTGGACTAGTCTGGTATTGAGCCTTCTATCAGCATTTCTCAAGGATGTAACATATCAAACAGTACAAAAATCCATCCAGGGCAAAACAACCCATTTGATCGATACAAGCAGCTGCATTTGCTTCTATTCAGTAGGGCCCATTATTTGCATTTCGTAAGGACCCTTTGTGTGCTATCTTAATCTTGCTACCTTGGATATACTCCTTCTGTGAAGGTTACAATTAGTCTAGCTTATACTCTAATGTTAGTATCAGACTATGGCATCTGCTGTTCAAGCTACAAACTTCCCCAGCCATTTTATGTCAACTAGAGTCACAGAGATGTACAGCACAGAAGCAGACCCTTAGGTCCAACTCACCCATACCGACCAGATATCCTAAATAAGTCGAGTCCCATTTGCCAGCATTTGGCCCATATCCCTCTAAACCCTTCCAATTCATATACCCATCCAGATATCTTTTAAATACTGCAATTGTACCAGCCTCTACCATTTCCTCTGGCAGCTTGTTCCATACACACACCTCCTTCTGCATGAAGAAATTGCCCCTTAGGTCCCTTTTAAATCTTTTCCCTCTCACCTTAAACCTATGCCCTCCAGATTTGGACTCTCCCCAGGTAAAAGACCCTATCCATATCCTTCATGATTTTATAAATATCTGCAAGGTCATCCCTCAACCTCTGACGCTCCAGAGAAAATAGCCCCAGCCTATTCAGACACTCCTTTCGTCAAGCCCTCCAACCCTGGCAACATCCTTGTAAATCTTTTTTGAACCCTTTCAAGTTTCACAACATCATTCCTACAGCAGGGAGACCAAAATTGCATGTGCTATTCCAAACGTGGCTTAACCAATGTCCTATATACATGATGAAAAGCAGTGGACCCAACACCGATCCTTGTGGCACACCGCTGGTTACATGCCTCCAGTTGTAAAAGCAACCCTTCACCATCACTCTCTGTCTTCTACCTTCGAGCCATTCTGTATCCAAATAGTTAATTCTCCCTGCATTCCGTGTGATGTAACCTTGCTAACCAGTCTACCATGGCAATCCTTTCGAAAGCCTTATTGAAATCCATTTCAATCACATCCACCACTCTGCCCTCATCAATTATCTTTGTTATTTCTTCAAAAAATTCAATCAAGTTAGTGAGACACAACTTCCCACACACAAAACTATCCCTGATGAGTCTTTCTTTTTCCAAATGCATGTAAATCCTATCCCTCAGGATCCCTTCCAATGACTTGCCCACCACCGATGTCAAGCTCACTGGTCAATAACTCTCTGGCTTTTCTTTACCACCTTTCTTAAATAGTGGCACCTCATTAGCCAACTTCCAGTTTTCAGGCACCTCACCTGTAACTGTCGATGATACAAGTATCTTAGCAAGGGGCCCAGCAATCACTTCCCAAGCTTTCCACAGAGCTCCAGGGTACACTTGGGGATTTATCCACCTTTATGCATTTTAAGACGTCCAGCACCTGCTCCGCTGTAGTATGGACATTTTTCAAGATGTTGTTATTTATTCCCCCATGTTGTCTATCTTCCACATCCCTCTCCACAGCAAACCCTGATACAAAATACTCATTTAGCAACTCCCCCATCTCCTGCGGCTCCACACACAAGTGGACTTGCTGATCTTTGAGGGACCCTATTCTCTTCCTTGTTACTCTTTTGTCCTTAATGCATTTGTAGAATCTCTTTGGATTCTCCTTAACTGTATTTGCCAAATCAGTACACCTTTCAGAAACATGCTCATGATATCATCACTGTATCATAGCATGTGACCTGAGGGCTGAAAGGTTTCAGACTCCACATTAATTCGGGGTCACTGCGGGCAAGACATGCTGGTGAAAGCGTGCTACTCATTAGGACTGAATAGCTCAATATTAGCCCAGAAACTGATGTGTCCGTGAATGTAATATTTGTACATACCAAGTGATGCAATAAACATCTGTTGAACCTTTTTATCTGGTGAGCATCTGTGGAATTGGGAGTTGATCATGATGGAGAGGATGGATTTCATATCTGACACCGGGGGAAGGGGATTCCAAATCTGTAAGTGGGTCTGATATAAGGGGCAATATTCTCTGGAGATTAGAAGAATAAAAGGTGATCTCATTGAAGCTTTCAAGACTATAAAGAGGCTTAGACTAGATATTCAGATGTTGGGCAGAATCTTATGCTGCAGTGAGGGACCCAGCCACTAGTTGGAATGTTGGTGAGAGCCCCACATTTTCTCTTTTAGAGAAGTCCCACTGTGTTTCTTTCATTCAAGTAATTGACAAGCCAGTGGCAGGCTGTTGCATGGGATTAGACCTCAGAGAACATAAAGTCCCTGATTAGGATCGTTAATCTGGTCCAATCAGGGGAGCCCGAGCTGAAAGGTTGTACTTTAATCCCATGCTCCTGATCTTTGGACACCCGGTACGGAAGGGGGAGGGCAGGTCTGAAGACTTCTTCGTGGGTCTGGCCAAACTGGCCATAAACAGGTCCAAGCTGCAGGCCATCGAGGGGGTCATTAGGGCCGACTGCCTGCCCCTCTTCCGCGGTTACGTTAGAGCCTGGGTGTCTCTGGAGAAGGAGCACGTGGTCTCCACCAACACCCTTGAGCTGTTCAGGGAGAGGTGGGCGCTGCAGGGAGTGGAGTGCATTATTTCCCCCTCCAACTCTATTTTCTCCCTCCCCTTCACTGTTTGTTCACACAGCATTGCCCTTTGATATGAAGGACACTGCTTGTCACTGGCCACTTGTGTGTTTCTTTTCTTCCTGGTGGTGGAAATTGAATAAAGATTCATGCACCTTATGTCTTTCACTGTGTCTCACACCTGCACACACACAACATGGGTGCTGGGGAAAAAAAAAGCACTACCGCAGTTAGGCGGTAGTGTGTCGATTCTCCGCTCCTCAGATGCTGCCTGACCTGCTGTGCTTTTCCAGCACCACACTCTCGACTCTGATCTCCAGAATCTGCAGTTCACACTTTCTACTACTTAACATTTAAGCTGTCATGCTCACTCAAAATCTTGTATGTATCAATAAGATAACCCATCTTTGTTCAAAACTCCAATGAATAAATGTCTAACCTAGTTAACCATTCTTGATAAGTCATCTCAGGAATTAACCCAGTAAATTTATTTTGAACTGCTTTCGTTGCCAAGAAATCCTGTTTTTAAATACAGTGATCCATATTGTAGACAGCACTCTAGGTGGCATCTCACTAATACTCTGTACAGTAGGAGCAATGCTTCCCTATTTTAGAGCTCCAACTTTTAAGCCATAAAGGCCAAAATTCCATAGGTCTTCTTAATTACTTGGTTCATCTGCATGCTAACTTTTCGTGTTTCCCACACATGAGAACACCAGGTCCTTCTAAGTTGTGCTTCTTGAAGTATCTCTCTATTTAAATACTAATCTGCATTTTATTCTTCCTATCAAAGTACTTCATACCTTTTTATGTTTCACCTGCAAGATCTTTGCCCACTCACTCAACCTATCTGAATCCCCTTTCAGATTTCTTAAGTCCTCATCATAACATGTTCTACGACCTATTTTTGTTCATCAGTAAATTAGGAGACAATGCACTCTGACCTTCCTCAAAGTCATTAATGTGGATGGTCAACAATTGAGGCAATAGGACTGATCTTTGTGGTTATCTTTCCAATCTGAAAAATCCAAAGAATCCTAATTCTTTCTTCTATGTGTATGAACCAATCCTCAATTCATGCTAATATATTACACCATTACTGAGAGCTCTTATCTTGCGCAGTGATCTTTTATGTGGCACCTTATTGAATTCCTTCTGGAAATCAGCTCTTTTAGCTCTATTTCTTTCTCCACAGATGATGTCAGACCACCTCTGACAGTGGAAACAATTTCTCCTCATTTACTTTATCAGAACCAGGAATAATTTTGAATATGTATATGGAATTTCCCATCAGCTTACTCTGCTTTATGCTGAATAAACCTACCTTCTCTATTTTCTACATGTAATATCCATTATCCCTCATAAATCTAGTCTGCACCCTCTCTTTGACTCTCTCACGTATGGTGTCCAGAATTGAAATTTGTGGCCCGATACACAGGGACAAGGTGATGGTGTGGGTAAAGATGAAAATTGCCAAAGTTTCCAGCACAGCTATGGACTTGAATGTCCTGCTGAGCTTAATGACCTGACTGCACTTTCGTATTTCTGTTTTCCATTAGGCAGTTAGCTAAACTAGCTTACAGCAAATGTATTCTGAACCTAACATTTATCACAAACATCCCCTTTCTCCTTCCATTTAATCTCTGTAGGGGAGAAATTTGTTTGTATTGGGTTGCTTCCAGCAACACTACAAAGACAAATCTGATTCCCCAGACAGTACTGCTGGCCATTATCTTTCAGATACAGGTTACATTCAACTGTAAGATTGAGGAACAAACATGCATAGGCCACATTTTCTGTCATTGAGGAATGCATACAATTTGCCTAGCAATGATTATAAGACAATTCTGTGACATCAGTTTTCATCTGAGGGATTGAGACTGGACATGTAAAATACATTTTTCACAACTAGAGTCATTGTTCAGCATTGTTCATCACTTTTTATGCAATTAAAAGTTCATCTACTCCACTGATACATTCTTACTTTGTAATCTGTAATTACCTAAAATTGATGCACTGCAATGACCTTTGGGCAGATTTCACAAGCAATGAGAAATGATTTTTTTCTGTGAAGGAATTCAAGAGTCTCAAATTTAACTAAGCATACATTGACATCAGAGATTGCTATCAGTTTTACCCAGTAGGAATGGTGAACATTAAGAGACTTGCTGTTATTATTTCAGCAAAAACCAAGCCAAAAGAGTCATGTCAATCAAATCCTCCCCAGGAGATATTTACTCTTGGCTTGGGATTGATTGATCGATTGTTTGTCCAAATTATTTATCTTTGTGTAAACCTGACTTTGAGTTTTAGCAAACCATTCAATTGTGGAGCCGCTACCATTTGGCTGGATGTTCATTTTATGGCCATACATTTATATTTTCCAGCAGGCCACCAAAGGATAACCATCAGGAACTGAAATCTAGCCTGCTTTCTCGCTGTGGGGCATTAAGACTAAACATAACATCCACCCCTACTCCTCTGGTTGAGATCAGGCAACTTCACATGGACCAAGATTGGCCCAGTAGAACTAACACCACAGTGCAAAATGTATTTACCCAATGAATCATTGAAATACCTCCCTTTAAAGCTGCTAAATTAGGACACTCTCTTTTCTGTTAAAAAATGTAATTGATTGAATTGAATTGAATTTGAACTGATTGAATTGAATTTATTGTCACGTGCGCCGAGGCACAGAGAAAGTTTTGCCTTGCAAGCAATACAGGCAGATCACATAGTTAAATAGCATAGATAAGTAAATAGTAGGTAAACAGCAGCAAAAACAAAAAACACAGGTACAGGTGAATGCTAAGAGTTTGTGAGTCCATTCAGTATTCTAAAACAGTAGGGTAGAAACTGTTTCAAAACCGGCTGGTGCACCTATTCAGGCTTCTATACCTTCTCTCCAATGATCGAGGTTGTAGAAAAGCATTTCCAGGGTGGGATGGATCTTTGAGAATGCTGGCTGCCTTTCCTTGACAGTGGGCCTGGTAGATGGATTCTATAGATGGGAGGTCGGCCTTTGTGTTTGTCTGGGCTGAGTTCACCACTCTCTGGAACCGTCTCTGATCTTGAATGGTACAGTTACCATATCAGGTACTGATACAGGCGGAAGTGTGTACTGCAGATGCTGGAGATTAGAGTCAAGAAATGCTCTCGATGGCGTACCTATAAAAGTTGGCAAGGGTATTTGCCATCATGCCAAATTTTCTCAGCTGCCTGAGGAAGAAGAGACGTTGTTGGGCTTTGTTAACCAGTGCGTCCACATGAAGAGTCGAAGAAAGCTTGTTGATGACCACTCCCAGGATCTTGACACTCTCCACTTGTTCTACTTATGTGCTGTTAATGTGTAAGTGGGGCATGAATAATATCCTGCCGAAAGTCAATAATGAGGTCCTTGGTTTTCCTGGCATTGAGAGCTAGGTTGTTCTCAGTGCACCCTTTTTCCAGGTCTTTCACCTCCCGTCTAGTCTGTTTCGTCGCCATCTGAGGTTCGACCGACTATGGTTATGTCATCAGCGAACTTGTAAATAGCATTAGTCTGGTATTTAGTGACGCAGTCATGGGTATACAGTGAGTACAGTAGGGGGCTGAGTACGCACCCCTGGAGGGCTCCAGTGTTGAGTGTTAATGATGATGAAATATTGTCCCCAATCTTCTCTGATTGTGGCTTATGGGTCAGGAGACTGAGGATCCAGTTGCAGAGAGTGGCGCTTTGTCCGAGATCACTAAGTTTAGTAATCAGTCTCGAGGGGATAACAGTGCTGAAGACTGAACAATGAGTGGGATTCTTACGTAGTTGTTCTTGGTGTCAAGATGTTCTAGGGAGGAGTGAAGGGCAAGTGATATGGCATCTGATGTGGTTCTGTTGGTCCAATAGGTAAATTGGAGTGGGTCAAGATTAGTGTGGAGGCTGGAGTTGATTAATGCCAGGACCAGCCTTTCAAAGCACTTCATGACCATCAAAGCTTGGGTCACTGGGCAGTAGTCATTGCCAGATGCTGCATTAGCTTTCTTGGGCACAGGGATGATGTTAGTCCTCTTGAAATAGGCAGGGACAGTGGCAGGGAGAGGTTGAAATAGGCAGGGACAGTTGCAGGGAGAGGTTGAAGAGTCCAAGAAGACGTCTGCCAATTGATTTGCATATGTTCTGAGTGCACGGCCTGGTACTCAGTCTGATCCCATCACTTTCCTTGGATTCACGCAAAGGAAAACTGATCTGACCTCTGCAGTGACTGTTGGGATAGGTTCGTCAGGACTTGTCGGAATAGGTGTTACCTCTCCACCGAAATTCTGCTCAGAGTGAGATGGTCTGCAAGGGATGTGTCATCATTTGCTATCCTGTGTTTATAGCATGTGTTTATAGCAGCAACACTGACTATCCATGATAAGTTTTGGTACTTCATTGCTATTGTGTAACAATGGGATGTTATTACAAGATATGGTGAGATACTCTTAAAGGGAAGGAAAGGTCCACAATGGCCAGCTATCCAGAAGAAAGCCACTTATTTAAGTGTTTTAATAAGGCTGCATTCTTCAGATTCTATCTGTCTTTCAGACTTAATTAAACAGCTAGATCATGGTGAGAATTGCTGCATGCCTTTGCAGCAATATGTGCGGGCGAGTAGGGACAGGGGTATTTCCACCCAAGCCTCCAGCGAGCCTGTAATTGGATCACTCTCTTGTCCTGACAATTAGATCTCCTCAGCCCCAAGAATCAAATCTCCGCCTGCTTGATCACTCCCTGCACAATATTCGCTAATGATCATTTGTCCTGTTGGAATCATCTAATTTTTGAAGATTCGTATTAGATGGGATAATATTGAGGTCCTATTGGCTGGTGATTGCATTCTGTTCTCATGTCCAAACTTCTAAGAAATTAGTGACCAACTCAATGTTTACCATTGAATTAATGAAATCATGCAGGTTCCTGAGGCTGGACACTCAGTGAGAGGGCCTTCAGACATGAATGGCCAATGGCATCCCGCCTTCCAACCCCAGAGGAGTGGGTGCTGCTCAAGCATGTAGCGACAGTGAAGGTACCTCAAGATGTAAGATGTGGATGTGAATGTGGCCTTCTGACCCCACTGGCTCCAAGATGGGACCACAACAGGGAGCTAACCTATTGAGCAACTCACAAAAAATCAGTCAATTTGTCTCACCTTCACACCCAGCTCCTGTGGGACTGTGAAAAGTTTACTCAGCTGCCCCCACCTCTGCTCCAACCTCTTCATGATCCTCAGTAATCTTGGAGCAATTCTCCATGCTGATCACATGCTTCCTCCTTGTAACCTCTATCCAGTGGTAACGCTATCAGCTCTTGGGCCACTGTCTCTCTTTTTTTTATGGAAACCAATTTTTCAGCCACCTTAGCTTCCAAATGGGCCCCTCTGAAGAAACACAAGTACCCTGTAATGGTAAAGGTGCTTAAGGATATCTCCTCCCCAGTGCTTGAGATTATGCTCCATCAGATATCAGGCTCTATATTTTGTGAATTCACAGGAAATGATAATTGTCACAATAGTACAGCAAGACCAAATCTTCAGATGAACATCAAGTTGCAGAAACATGCAATGCCAACCACTGTCATTAAGACTGAGTCTACAGGGTCAATGTGATTTAAAGTTGTTGGGGAAACTAGTATATAGTGTAACGAAAAGAGGCTTTCATCTTAAACAAGAGGTAAATTATTGCGTGTTGGCAACTAGCACAAGTTACATCAGTGGAGTGAAAATTGGGCTGAATTTTATTTTGATGGCTTAGTGCAAGGCTTGTTGAATTTCCTGGACAGTTCCTCAATGCAAGGCCTAATGAGATCTCTCACTTCATCTTACCAAAATCATGGAATCCATGCTTACTCTTCTTCTGTGGTACCTCTCTTGTTTAATTCTAGCCCCAACCTGCCACCAATGTTCCATCTAAGCTGTGTCGCTGCACATCTATGGTGTTCTGCATATGGCAATCATGGCATTGACTTCTGGGTCTGGAAATTGCTCCCAAAAATGGGCCTCAGAGGCCTGCACCACCGGTAAGATAATAAGAGGGTAATAATAATAATAATAATAATAATAAGAGGATAATAATATGCTACTTACCATATCTCATTCCAGAAGAATCCACCGCCCACTATATATCTGCTCAAAGATCAACATCCCTCATACCCAGTCACCTTTTCAAAACTGCCATGTACCTGACAAGTGTTGGCAATCTGGCACTGCCCCTCACCAACAATGTAATGGCCACAAAGCCAGGTGTTCACAGCACATTGTTGGCATGGTTGACTCTCTGTCACACATCAACCCTATTTACTCACCCAACTCACTGTTTAGCCATAAGCTGCACAGTTTACCTACCCTTTACTACATCGCAAATAACCACCCTTCTTAGGTCAACATACTACGCCACCAATGTCCACTTGTCACTCACATCCTGTCATGACCACTAGGGGACTGTCAAATACAGACAAGCAATCAGACATTTCCAAAAGTCAGCTGTAATTTGCAGCCAGCAAAAACAATCAGAGGTTGTAGTTTACCTTCACATTCATGCCAAATGCTGACATGATGGCCATGACTATTTCTCATTCCTTGATGGTCTGCTGCACCCTGCTCTCATCTATCGAATCGGGTGTCATTCAGGCCCTGTCAGGCTTGTAGCACCCAACCCCAGCTGATTTCTGTCATAGACAGGGAGAGCTTCCTCCTCCCCAATATCCCTATCTTCCTCCTTAGAAGACAATTACTATTTCCTCAATTCCTCAGCATTCAGAAAATCACCCCATTGCCTGCCCCAATTATGAAGCACGATGCATGGCAGGATGTGGCACACCTTGTCCAGACTGTCTGGAGGGCAGACCCGGACTGGTCCATGCGGTGGAACCATATCTTCAACAGCCCTGTTGTCCACCCCACCACAAACCTGGTCAAAGTGTGGGCAGCATTGTCTCAGTCCTCTGTATCCATTATGGGATTGTCAATGGTGTCATCAGCCATGGTCACTGTGGGTAGCTATTGTCTCCCTGTAAGTAGGTGAAAGTGAGACTGCAGATGTTGGAGATTAGAGTCAAGATTAGAGTGGTGCTGGAAAAGCAGAGCAGGTCAGGCAGCAGCAGAGGAGCAGGAGAATCGACATTTTGGGCAGGAGCCCTTCATCAGGAATCATGAAGGGCTCCTGTCCGAAACGTTGATTTTCCTGCTCCTCGGATGCTACCTGACCGGCTGTGCTTTTCCAGCACCTCTCCCAGTAACCAGCCTAGTAAGTCTCCTGGACCTACAAATACTCTGGGTACGTGAGAGTGCTCCAGGATATAGGAGTCATGGCAGCTGCCAGGGTAGCGGGCACATAGTCAGGAAATGGTAATGGTGATTAATGGAAAGGAACCCCTTCCTTTTGATGAATTCTGCATGTTATAATACAGCTTTCTCAGTACCATGTGTGTGCAATTGATGACACCTAGGGGAAACTAGCTAGTTCCAGATGCTGCTACCAATCTGCAGTACTGACCCCGTCATTAAGAAATGAAACAACCCAGTGTGATCTTGCACAGATGGCATTGGTCACAGTCCAAATGCATTTGCAAGTGTATAACTGAGAAGTCCCACACAGTTCATCTACCACTCCCTGGAAGGAACTTGTCTTACCAAAATTCAATTAGCTGTCACCTTTACGGTCACTGAGAGAGGATCATTGGCCCATCAATCATTTAAATTCTGATTGCATACAGTAGAGTCCACTGTGATAGCTACCTGATGGATGATGAAGCGATTGTATCTGCCCCCCAACAACAAACTTAGAAGTTGCCTAATTGATGGGTTGTCTTTAACCAGCAGGGCGCCCCCTTTTAAGTCACTGTGACTAACCGTCTGCAAACATGAGGTGCTGATGTACAATTTACAAGCACTGATGACATGGTGCATTTGTTTTTCAGTATTTGGACTTTAAGTATTATCACTCTGCATACATTACAAATAGACGAGAGCAATGATTATAGATTGAATGCAACAGCAGTTTGTGAGCCCATGCTTTATGTGTTTGTCCTTGCAATGTCCTGGCATCCAGTGGATAATGGATCGAGCGCCCATTAAAGTGATGTTGACTGTACCCTCCCTGGACATTGACTTGTCATTTTCCAGTTATATTAGAGAGAACAGAAAGTGCTGACAATGAAGGCAGCTCATGGTGGAGATCCTGTACACTTGACTTGGCTAGTCATCAGGTGTGCCACTAAATTCTACATATACCCTTTTCTCACACATTGACCTAACAGCCCATCTCCACTTACTTCCCCACCATTGTCCTACCTGACCCCTGACATACAGCTTAATGATGCCCACACTGGTTCTCCATGCTCTCCCTGTGGAAGCCATATGGTGTTGATTACCAATAAACGTCCCCACCTCCCCTAGCCCACCATGCCCTCCCAAGCAGTTCTATCTATACCATCCATTAAACTTGAGTATCCGTCTACCACTATCCTTGTCGCATGTTCCTCTGCAACTCCCCCACCAGTCTTGACTGTCCATCCTTTCTGACAATGAACCATCCTTTCTCCCCACAGCTTTCCCTTTCACGTTCCTCAATGATCAACACCCAGACCCCCAGGATTGTAATTTATCCTAGATGTGACTGACCAGAACTCTGACTGCCGTCTTTCACCTGACTGCTTGTTAATGGCCCTACAGACTGTTCCCTAGACTGAAGCTGGACATTTCTCCCGACTGTGACCAGCCTGAGTGGATGACAAACCATGGCCAAGTCCCTGGACTGTGCTGGTGATTGATGGTACCAGGATGCTCTGAATGACTGCACACCACCCACTTGGCTGGACTGAGGACTAGTCCCCACCCACGTTTCGACATGGTCGGTTGGTTGAATAAATGTGCAATGTATTTACTGTAGGTGTAAGACTGACATCTCAGTGTGCCTTACAGCAAGATGTCTCCCTCTCAGACAGATTATACAGACTAACAGCCTATCTGTATGTCTTGTGTAAAACACAATGTCAACACGACATTATACTAGTAGCCTGTGACTCTGGCTGAAGCACCGAAAGACTAATGACGAGGCAGGGTAAGGCAAGGGAGGCAAGCATGGATGCTGGGTACAAGCAGAAAGGCACAAAGATGGCAAATGTGCAGACCTGAGATGCAGCCTGGCCCAATCTGTGAGCTATGTGGCTTTCCCTGAATGCAAAAATATCCTTGCAGCAGCCTTTTACTGCTAGTTACTGGTGCACCTTGCAATGCAGGTCTATATATTTTAGGTTTTCTGCAAATGGATCACAGAGGTGCCATTAAGGTGTTGGCAAATATCGGCTAATGTCCATGGGGGAGGGGTGCCTTCGGCTAATGCTAATGGACTTTGACTTCTAGAGTTGTTGCGATCAACATGGAGGTTCTTTGTGGACCGTGACAAGCTTTGTCATCAAGTTTCTGCTCTGACTTCCATGCTGAAAATTCTTGATGATGATGCCCTCCAGTGCATCTCATCCACTTCCCGCACCACCGCCCTTGAATGCCATCCCTCCCAATGCAACAAGGACAGGACCCCCTGATCCTCTCCTTCCACCCCACCAATCTCCGCATACATCACACCATCCTCCGCCACTTCTGCCACCCACAAACGGACCCCACCACTAGAGATATATTTCCCTCCCACCCCTATCAGCGCTCCGAAGGGACCATTGCCTCGGCGACTCCCTCATCAGGTCCACACCCCCCACCAGTCCACACCCTACTCCCAGCACCTTCCCCTGCCACCACAGGAATTACAAAACCTCCACCCACACCACTCCCCTCACCTCCATCCAAGGCCCCAAATGATCCTTCCACTTCAATAGAAATTTACCTGTCCTCTACCAATGTTACCTACTGTATCTATTGCACCCGGTGTGGTCTCCTCTACATCGGTGAGACAGGACACCTTCTTGTGGATCGTTTCAGAGAACATCTTTGGGATACCCGCAGTCACCAAACCCACCACCCCATGGCTGAACACTTCAACTCCCCCTCCCACTCTGTCAAGGACATGCAGGTCCTGGGCCTCCCACACCACTAAATCATTACCAACTGACACCTGGAGGAAGAACATCTCATATTTCGCCTTGGGACCCTGGAACCACACGGGATGAATGTGGATTTCAACAGTGTTTCCCCACTTCCCCTCTCCCTATATTATCCCAGTCCCAAGCCTCCAACTTGGCACTACCCTCCTGACCTGTCCATCACCTTTCCCATCTATCCACTCCACCCCGCCAACCTATCACCTTCTCCTACACCTTCATTTACTTAGCGCTTTCTCAGCTACCTTCTCCCCAACCCCACCCCTGTCCCATTTATCTCTCAGCCCCCCGGCTCACATGCTTCATTCCTGATGAAGGGCTCATGCCTGAAACATCGATTGTCCTGCTCTTCGGATGCTGCCTGACCTGCTGTGCTTTTCCACAGTCTCAACTGAGAATTCTCGATGTTTAAGTTTCTGACAGCAGGAGGTATGGTAGAAAGCTGCATAATAATGAGGTGAGATGTACAGTTAAAAGGATTGTTAACAAACAAAAATTGCTCTAAATAGACAATTCACTGCTCACTGGCGAGAATCTCACTTCAATGCCCATAACTGAGTTAGAAGATGCATCAATCTGCTCCTGATGTGGAGATAGGGCTCACTGGACTTCTCACAATTGTCCGTACCATTTTGCTCAATGTTACCAAGGCAATGAGGAAATTAATAGTTATGATCTATACTTTTATGAGATCCCAAGATGTCAGTGTTGCCCGTCCATGTCCTTCTATTTTCATCAGATTTGATGGAGCATATACAGACTTAATAAATGGGTAAGTGAGGAGTAGCAGTCAAGTGGAAGATTTCCTTATATTTTTAATTTCTTTAAAAGCTTAATTTCTCTCAGACTATAAGACCATAAAACATAGGAGCTGAATTAGGTCATTCAGCCCATCGAGTCTGCCTGGCTATTTGATCATGGCTGATATGTTTCTCAAACCCATTCTCATGCATTTTCTGGGTAACCCTTGATCTCCTACTAATCGAGAACGTATCTATCTTTGTCTTAAATACACTCAATGATGTGGCCTCCTTAGCCTTTTATGGCAATGAGCTCCACAGATAAACCACCCTCTGGCTGAAGAAATTCCTCCTCATCTCGTCCCTTCACTCCGAAGCTGTGCCCTCGGGTCCTAGTCTCTACTACTAGTGGAAATTGTCTTCTCCACATTCACTCTTTCCAGCGGGCCTCTCATTATTCTGTAAGTTTCAATCAGATGCCACCTCATCCTTCTAAACTCCATTGTGTACTAATGTAGTGTTCTTAAATGCCCCTCATATGACAAGTCCTTCAGCTCCTGGGTCATTCTTGTAAACCTACTGGGGATACCCTCCAATGCCAGCACATCCTTCTTTAGATATGGAGCCCAAAATTGCTGACAATGTTCCAAATACAATTTGACCAGAGTCTTAGACAGCCTCAACAGTACATTTCTGTTCTTGTGTTCTAGCCCTCTTAAAATTAATGCTAACATTGCATTTTCTTTCCTAACTGCCAACTGAACCTGCATAGGAGAAAGTGAGGACTGCAGATGCTGGGGATCAGAGCTTAAAATTGTGTTGCTGGAAAAGCGCAGCAGGTCAGGCAGCATGAAAGGAGAAGGTGAATCGACGTTTCGGGCATCTTAACCTTAAGAACTAGAACTCCCAAATCCCTTTGTTCTTCAGATTTCCAAAGTCTTTCCCCATTGAGAAAATAGTCAATGCCCTCTACTACCAAAATGCAAAGTCTTTCACATTGTATTCGATCTGCTGCTTCTTTGCCCACTCTCCTCACCTGTCCAGTTCTTTTGCAGTTTCCCTGCCTCCTCAACACTGCTTGTCCTTCCACCTATCTTTGTGTCATCTGCAAACTTAACAACAATGCCTTCAGTTCCTTCATCCAGATTCTTCATGCATAATGTAAATAGTTATGGCTCCAACATTGATCCCTATAAAACTCTATTAGTCACCAGCTGCCATCTTGAAAAATACCCCTTTATCCCCATTCTCTGTCTTCTGCCTGTCAGCTATTCCTCTATGCATTTCTGTACCTTGCCCCTAACACCATGGTCTCTGGGTGTAGCTCGCCGCCTCCTATGCAGCAACTTGTCAAAGGCCATCTGGAAGTCCAAATAGATCACATCCACTAGCTCTCCTTTGTCTAACTTGCTTATTACCTCCTCAAAGAGTCCTAATTGATTTGTCAGACATGACCTCCACTTTGCGATGCTGTGCTAACTCAGCTCTCTTATACCATGCACTTTCAAATATTCTGCAATCTCATCCTTAATAATGGACCATAAATCTTACTATCAACCAAGATCAGGCCAACCAACCTATAGTTTCCTGTCTTCTGCCTCCCACCCCCCCCCCACCCCATACATTCGGAGCTCTATGTCTTAGTGGTGACAGATCGTCATGAGCTCAATAGTAATGAGTGTTCTTGTATGTGTCTGGTGGTTCAACTCACCTTTTGCAACAAGTTGAGTCTGATCTTTAAACCTTTTGCAGTTCTGAATCAACATTCTTCTGGACTTTCTCTGCCATTGGTGGCAGCAGAAATCTGCACACAAGCCTATTTGGTGTGTGCTGTTAGCCTCCTTCTTTCACTGTCCCGGCTGTGAATCTCCATCTGGTTCTACACAACCTCCAACGTTAGCATGAATCATAGGACAGGCTTATCGCAGCTATCTCACTTCCTTCCCTCTGTTCCTGTGGATACCTTTGGAACAATCAGCAGGTTTCTACCTTATGCGTGAAGGGGTGCTACATTAGCCCTTTTCCAGTCCTCTAGGACCCTCCCTAACTCCAGTGAATCCTGAAAAAAACACTACTAATGCCTCGACAATCTCTTCAGCTATCTCCTTCAGAATCCTAGAATATAGTCCATCAGGTATGGGTGATTTATCCACCTTCAGACCTTTTAGTTTCCCTAGCACTTTCTGGCCAGTACACTCACTTTTGCCCTCTGACTCTCTTTAAGTTCTGGTATGTTGATATCTTGTTGCTTCTAATGGACATTTGGATTATGCCATTTATGCAGGGCACCCCATTACAAACTGATGGCTTTACCACTCTTGAATCATCTGCCTCATTACTTCAGAGAGGATGAAGTTCTAGACCTACTGTTTTCAACAAAAAAATATTCCTGTAACTAATATTACTGTCGTCATCTAGCAGAGATAGAGATAGCCATCTCAGCAAGTAAATTACTTTGAAAACAAAATCAAGGAAATGTAAGATGCAAGTATCCTTTCCTTTTAAAAAAAAATCTGCTTTGAACAAGATGTATGCTATTTTATTCCCCCACAGTGCTGATCAGTTATTCAGTGAAGAGTTCAAACCTTTGTAGATATATTTGTCAGATTTTCTGATGGTAATAAGCAACTGATTTTTCAATGTGCAAGTGTCTGCAATGTTATTTACAGCAATAACCTTGTTATACTGCAGACTTTAACAATGGTAGCTGGTAATTGGTTTTGTGAAATATCACACCAGCTGCAATGACTTACATCTAAAGAGTCCCTTGTGCTGGAAACAAAACAAAGCCCATCGCATAATGTGAAGAGACATCGTTATAAAATTGACTGCAAATCAACAACCCTTTCAGACACCCGTGTTATATGATCAGGGGACTAAAAGGGTAATGATGATAATTAGGTCAGAATTCAAATCAGGTCTTTTGTCTAAAGTCTTGTGTTGTGTTTAAAGTGGAGATTCTGTCGTATAGGACACTAGCTTCAGAAAGAAGCAAAAAGAAAAACAGAAATTTTTGGAAAAACTCAGCAGGTCTGGCAGCATCTATGGAGAGAAATCCAAGTTAACCTTTTGGGTCCAGTGACCCTTCTTCAAAATTGGAATTCTGAACTTCTTCTGTCCTGAAGAAGGGTCACTGGATCCAAAACGCTAACTCTGATTTCTCTCCACAGATGCTGACAAACCTTGCTAAGTTTTTTCCAGCAATTTCTGTTTCTGTTTTTGTCTCTGTTTTCCAGCATTCACAGTTCTTTCAGTTTTTAGTTTCAGACAGAAGATCAGTTACAAAGTGACAGGCAGTTTTTGAGTCCATGTGCCCACAATGAGATCAACTGGGCTACACTGCTTATTAACTTTCTCCTCATTATGTCTTCATAAACTTTGCTGATGTTTGCAGTCTTAACTTTTTCAGTGAAGATAAAAGTGGAAAATTATTGCCAACTCTACATTATCTTATCGCATCATTCCTAATACTAATAGATTCTGTCTTCCTTTTGATTTTCACTTTTTTTCCTCTTCTCTTACCTTGTTTTATCTTCTCATCTTATCTCATCACCATCTCACATGGCCTACCGCTAATCCTGAGATTATCTTGGTTCTAGAGTTACACCTACATCTAATGTGTCACATTCTGCAAGGACTTTATAAAATGAGATCCCCTTTAATTTTTCTTAACTCCAGGAAATACAGTACCAACATCATTCACCCTATCCATTATAGAACATAGAACATAGAACAGTAGAGCACAGAACAGGCCCTTCAGCCCACAATGTTGTGCCGACCACTGATCCTCATGTATGCACCCTCAAATTTCTGTGACCATATGTATGTCGAGGAGTCTCCTAAATGTCCCCAATGACCCTGCCTCCACAACTGCTGCTGGCAACGCATTCCATGCTCTCACAACTCTCTGTGAAAGAACCCACCTCTGACATCCCCTCTATACTTTTCTCCAACCGGCTTAAAACTATGACCCCTCGTGTTAGTCATTTCTGCCCTGGGAAATAGTCTCTGGCTATCGACTCTATCCATGCCTCTCATTACCTTGTTAAAAATCACACAACACCAGGTTATAGTCCCCCAGGTTGTACACCCCAGTCCAACACCGGCATCTCCAAATCATCTCATTACCTTGTATACCTCAATTAGGTCCCCACTTCTCCTCCTTTTCTCCAGTGAAAAAGTCTGAGCTCAGTCAACTTCTCCTTATAAGATAAGCCCTCCAGTCCAGGCAGCATCCTGGTAAACCTCCTCTGAACCTGCTCCAAAGCATCCACATCTTTCTTATAATAGGGCGACCAGAACTGGACGCAGTATTCCAAATGCGGTCTAACCAAAGTTTTATAGAGCTGCAACAAGATCTCACAACTCTTAAACTCAATACTCCTGTTAATGAAAGCCAAAACACCATATGCTTTCTTAACAACCCTGTCCACTTGGGTGGCCATTTTAAGGGATCTATGTACCTGCACCCCAAGATCCCTCTGTTCCTCCACACTAACAAGAATCCTATCCTTAGTCCTGTACTCAGCTTTCAAATTCGACCTTCCAAAATGCATCACCTCGCATTTATCCAGGTTGGACTCCATCTGCCACCTCTCAGCTCATCTCTGCATCCTGTCAATGTCCCGTTGCAGCCTACAACAGCCCTCTATACTGTCAACGACACCTCCAACCTTTATGTCATCTGCAAGCTTCAATCCCCTCATCCAAGTCATTAATAAAAATTACAAACAATAGAGGCCCAAGGACAGAGCCCTGTGGAACACCACTCACCACAGACTTCCAGGCAGAATATTTTCCTTCTACTACCACTCGCTGTCTTCTGTTGGCCAGCCAATTCTGTATCCAGAAAGCTATGTCCCCTGAATCCCATTCCTCCTGACCTTCTGAATGAGCCTACCATGGGGAACCTTATCAAATGCCTTGCTAAAGTCCATATACACCACATCCACAGCTCGACCCTCATCAACTTCTCTAGTCACATCCTCAAAGAACTCGATAAAGTTTGTGAGGCATGACCTGCCCCTCACAAAGCCGTGTTGATTGCATTTAATCAAGCCATGCTCTTCCAGATGGTCATAAATCCTATCCCTCAGAATCCTTTCTAACACCTTGCAGACGACAGACGTGAGACTTACTGGTCTGTAATTGCCGGGGATTTCCCTATTTCCTTTCTTGAAGAGAGGAATTACATTTGCCTCTCTCCAGTCCTCAGGTACGACTCCAGTGGAGAGCGAGGATGAAAAGATCTTCGCAAGTGGCGAAGCAATTGCATTTCTCGTTTCCCAAAGCAGCCGAGGACAAATCTGGTCTGGGCCTGGCGACTTGTCAATCTTAATGTTTGACAAAATTTTCAGCGCATCAGCTTCCTCTATCTCTATCCATTTCAGCATGTACACCTGCTCTTCAAAGGTTTCATTCACTACAAAGTTCGTTTCTTTTGTAAAGACAGAAGCAAAAAACTCATTTAGGGCTTCCCCTACCTCCTCAGACTCCACGCACAAATTCCCTATGCTATCCCTGATCGGGCCTACTCTTTCTTTGACCATTCTCTTATTCCTCACATAAGTGTAAAATGCCTTTGTGTTCTCCCTAATTCGTTCTGCCAAGCCTTTCTCGTGCTCCCTCCTGGCTCTCCTCAGACCATTTTTAAGCTCCTTCCTTGCCTGCCTGTAATCCTGTAGAGCTGAGCTTGACCCTAGCTACCTCCACCTTACGTAAGCTACCTTTTTCCTTTTGACAAGAAGCTCCACCGCTCTCGTCATCCAAGGTTCCTTTATCTTACCACTTCTTGCCTGTCTCAGAGGGACATATTTATTCATCACTTGCAACAACTGTTCCTTAAACAGTCTCCACATGTCTATAGTGCCTTTACCATGGAACACTTGCTCCCAATCCATGCTTCCTAACTCATGTCTAATCGCATCATAGTTTCCTCTTCCCCAATTAAATATCCTCCCATTTTGCCTAATCCTCTCCTTCTCCATGAGCTGCATGTCTTAGTGGTGACAGATTCTCATGAGCTCAATGGCAATGAGTCTTCTTGGATGTGTCTGGTGGTTGAACTCACCTTTTGCAACAGATTGAGTCTGGTCTTTAAACCTTTTGTAGTTCTAAATCAAGGCTCTTCTGGACTTTCTCTGCCACTGATGGCTGCAGAAATCTGCACAGAAGCGTCTTTGGTGTATGCAGTTAGCCTCCTTCTTTCACTGTCCTGGACATGAATTTCCATCTGGTTCTACACAGTCTCCAACATTAGCATGAATCATAGGACACTCTTATCGCAGGTATCTTACTTCCTTCCCTCTGTTCCTGTGGATATCTTTGGAACAATCAGCAGGTTTCTGCCTTATGCGTGTTTTAGCAACCTCAGAGGATGCTGTGGGATATCTAAATCAATCCCAACCCATTTGATCTGTCTCTATTCCTTGTCCTTATTAGCTGTAATTGGAAATTAACTTGTTTGCATATCAATATAGGTCACCCACATAAACAACATGAATTCAATATCTTTTCCACCTAGTGGTTGGTTTTTACATGCCTCACAGTAAGTAGTATTTCAGCCCAAACAGTCTATGTTAGCCCTTATACTCTGATCACGTCACCTCCAATCTCTCTTTGTCTGCATTGATCATCAAATCATCAATTCTCCACTTACTCGGTTGAACCTATTCTCCCTCTTAGGGTCATATGTCTCTTGCTAATCTCATTTTAACCCTCCAATGGTGGCTCAGTGGTTAGCACTGCTGCCTCACAGTGCCATGGACCTGGGTTCAATTCCCACCTCGGGCAACTGTCTCTGTGGAATTTGCACATTCTCCCCATGTCTGCGTGAGTTTCCTCTGGGTGCTCCGGTTTCCTTCTACAGTCTAAAGATGTGCAGGTTAGGTGAATTGGCCGTGCTAAATTGCCCGTAGTATTAGGTGCATTAGTCAGGGGTAAATGAAGGGGAATGGATCTGGGTGGGTTGCTCTTCGGAGGGTCGGTGTGGACTTGTTGGGCCGAAGGGCCTGTTACCACACTGTAGGGAGTCTAAACAGTCGAAAAAACACTTGCAAATCTCCCTGCAGGAGAATGTGCTGTTGGTATATGTCACAATGTTGGTGTGATTGAGGAATGTTTAATCTCCTAATTGCAGAGGAACCATGTTATGAATTGCAAGTACAGTAGTTGAAATTGAAGGAAATAGAAGTAAATTGTTGCTTCACTTGGAAGAGTGTCTGGGGCCTTGGATGGAGAGAAAGGATGAGGCAAAAGGGCAGGCTTCAGGACAATATGCTGCTGGAAGGGACCATGATGTTGGCACAATTGAGGTGTGGACCAGGGTATAATGGAAGGAATGGTTCCCTCAAAAAGAAGAAAGAGTAGCAGAGTGGAAAATGTGTTCATTTGCGACGTTGCCCTGAAAATAATGGAAATAGTGGAGAACGATCCATTGGATATGGAGGCTGGTGGGGTGGAAGATAGAGCCTATTATATTCTGAGAGGGAGGGTTAAGAATGAGAAGTGCAGGAAATGTAGTAGATATAGTTGACGACACTGACAACATCAGTTTGGGGGAAGGGGAATAATCCTCAGTTGAGGAAAAGGGAAAACATCTCAGTATAGTTGAGATAGCTGCAAGAATCACTCTGCTTACAATTAATATAATGGAAGCCTGATATAAAGATACTTCCTTTCAAATTGATATCTAGAGTTGCTAGGCAGCAGTTAGCATTTCAGGATCATTGAAAGGGCATAGCATTTTAACGCTAAGTGAAAATTAGTCGTTTGATGACTGTTTTTACTGCATATTTTGTTTTTTGCTACTAACATTTCAATTTTATTAAATCTTGTTATTGGTAAATACTGCATGGTAAATACTTATGAAGCATTGATTATAACTCTATTTCCTGAAACTCTAATTCCCTTGTAAACTACCCCTTACATATACACATATATACATACATACACACACACACTCACACTCACACACACAAGAAAACAGAGCAAAAACTGGGAAAGCAGTTAGGTGGTTGTTTTTTGCAGGATCTGTTGAGATGGTTCTTGTGCCCCTCAGAATGTTACTTCATGGTCATCATTTTAATGTCAAGTGAAGTTTACTGATTTGATGGCTGTTTTTGCTGCATATTTTGTTTATTTGCTGCTGACATTTCAATTTTAATAAGTTTTGGTGCAAATTGATGGACATGTCTATTATTTGCCATTTCAATTGTTCTTTCAATGAGGATCCTCCATTTTGATTGATCAGTAATACCTATGGTTGTATGGCAAGTAGATTAAAATGTGCAAACGATGCTTTGTGCCCACTGCTGACATTTGCATCCACATTTTTGAAAATAAATTCACATGGAGGCCCATTAGTGTAGGGAAGATTCTGCTTCCTTTTTGGAGACTGTAATATCAAAACCCTGATAGCACCAGTTAAATAAATACTTCACTCACCACACTGTCAGATGCTTCCCCTGTTCATGGCGTCAGATCTCGAGTTAAAAAGAGAAGTTAGTTTATAAAAAAAATCCATTTAATTAAAAGTACAAAAAATATTAAATGGTAAAACTTGTCCTGAATTCCATGACATGTGACGACTCATCACCATGCAAAGCAAACAGAACAAGTTGGAGGGTGGAGGGAGGTGGAACTGGAAAGAGATTAAAGTCCATAAGTAAATAACAATTATCGGTACTGAAGTTCTTTGGGTGGTCTTTAAGGTCCGATGGAGTTTTCAGCCAATGTAAGCTGGTTATTCTTCCGTTGGCAGTCTCTTAAATTGAACACTTCCAGAGTTGGTGCAATGTCACTTCAAGTTCCTTTCTAGTTTTAAATTTGTTTTCAGCTGAAACAAAATGTTGGAAGTGAGTCCTGTTTCTCCATCCTGCTGCCTTGATCGTGTTGTTCTGTCTTTTGTAACAAACAGACAAGCTTATAATTGTAGTTTTACACAAGGTAGAGTTTCAGTCTTGTGATAGCAAGATAACGTTACGTGATGGAGAAGAACCTTGTTTAAAAAGCAATTATGGTCTCACATTGTCAAAGCTATCCATAAATTCATAAAATATCAGAGCAGAAATAGGCCATTTGGCCCATCGAGTTTGCACCGTCATTCGATCATAGCTGATATGCTCCTCAGCCCCATTTTCCTGCCTACTCTCCACATCCCTTCAACCCATTACCAATTAAAAATCTGCCAAACGCTTCCTTAAATTTACTCACTGCTATTTAAATCAACAGAGAATCTTCTGCACCTTTATTTCAAATAATGGATTATGGTAAGTTTTCTTTTGTCTCTGGCCATTCCTGCAGAGGAGATGTTCGTTGCTTTCTGTCAGTTCCAACTTTCTTAACACAGATCAGTTCCTTAACAACTGTATTCAGGAATCCATTTTAGAACTCACTGTGGAGCTTAGATAGCTTGTAAAAGGGTGGTGGTGGTGGAGGGTTGTTTTTCAGACTGGAGGCTTGTGACCAGTGGAGTGGTGAAAACTGGTACAATTGAAACATTTACGAGGCACTTGGATGGGTATATCAATAGGAAGGGTTTGGAGGGATATGGCCCGGGTGTTGGCAGGTGGGACGAGATTGGGTTGGGATATCTGGTCGGCATGGACGGGTTGGACCGAAGGGTCTGTTTCCGTGTTGTACATCTCTATGACTCTATAAGTCAAGTGCCTTGTGTAGCCATTTTAGATACAGTCTCATGGCTTATTTAAAGGTGTTTTCTTTCAAACACAAATCCCAGATATTATATCAGTCAATGGACTTAAAGATCAATAATGTATATTTTACAACTTCATGACACTGTGACCATGCAAAACAGTCCAAAAAGTTCATAGTTAGTAGAAACAACATTGCAGCTACTCTACCACATAGGACTGGTACATACAGTGACCATGTGGTCACAAATGGCCTGAAAATTGACCCCTTCCCTTAGCAGTTTGCTGCAATTCTAACATGTGGGTGGACATTGGTAAATTAAAGAGGTCCAGTCTTCTTAAGAGCCACATCTTTCAAAGCATCTTCAAATCAACAGTGATTAAACATCAGCCTGGAACTTCCAATTGCTACCATTGGCTTTGCTCTAAATTAGCATAACTGTTGCAAAAGATAACAGAAGAGCAAATTGCATTCCACACATACTGAGTTCCGCTGACTTTTTGTGTTGGTTTTTAAATCATTCTACAAGACGCAAACTTTTCCAACTGGCAGCACCCCAGGAAGAATTAATTGTTATGATTTGTGTGGGCAATGTGCTGGAAGCCACACAAGAGTCACAACAAGTAATTTGTCCTAGGGTGCAGCCAAGTGTCGTCACAAAAGTTAAAGTTTTAAGAAGTATGCAAAACTCGCCAATTTACCTGATGACAAGGTTGACAGAAAGCATTGACCTGGTTCTGTACTTAACAAAACTACTATTTTTGCAAGTAAATAGACTGTTGTTATTGGTAAATAGTTATGAAGCATTGAATATAACTGTAATACCCAAAACACTAATTCCCTTGTAAATTCCCACTTACACACACATGCGTGAAAGAAAAACATATAGATTAAAAACAGAGCAAAAACTGGGAAAGCAGTTAGGTGGTTGTTTTTGCAAGATCTGTTGAGGTGGTTCTTGTGCCATTCAGAATGTTACTTCATGGTCATCATTTTTCCAGATGCTTTTGCTGCCTTACAAGTGGTACACTTATGTGAGATCTCTGATTTACCATTTCAAGTCACATCATCCAGCAACTGCTGAATGAAAGGTAAATTGGTTTTCTTCAGGCTTAAAGTGTTTTTCTTTTCTGCAAAGAATAGAAGCCCTAAGCAATTGGTTGTTCTGAACTTTTCGGCTGCCTGAGAACCAATCACACAGTTGTTGGCAAGCAGAAGAACTTTCTCCTTGGTAATTTGTCACTAGTCCACAGACCAATCTGCTGCTTGTTATCAAGCAAAGCATTTGTCGGTAACTGTTCAGCTCCAGTTTGTCTGCAACCCACAATGTGCAAACAGCATTCACATTGAGTAACTATTTACTTGCTTTCAAACCATGATACAATCCCTACAATCCCTGGTTTTATACAGTACTTTTCTAATTTTAGTCTACGGCTAAAGAAACAGAAAAATAAAATATCATAGCTGATATGCTCCTCAGCCCCATTTTCCTGCCTACTCTCCACATCCCTTCAACCCATTGCCAATTTAAAAATTACCAAAAAAAAATGACATGGTCGTTACATAACAAATTTAAAAATGTGAATTTCTACATCAGCATATGCAGACCTTCAAACAGACTCTAAAATTTAATATTGGCCCTTGAAGTGCACAACACAGATATATTTTAAAGATTTTCAGCAAATTATTTGTATTAAATTTACTTGGGGGCTCATTATTGCAATCAATACAAGTAATAATAGTTCTGTTGAATTTTGGCTATTTCATGTACATCATGTGGTGAATTGATATTGTGAACTAAATTACTTATATTTTATAATAAACTCTTCCTCAGCTGCATTAATCAAAAATTTTTATTTAGTCTTAAACTATGTTAAATAGTTAAATATGTAAGAAAATGTTTATGAAAGTGACATTTTCTTTAAAAATTATTTTTCAAACACTATTTGATTATATCGGTTCATGGCAGAGTTTATGTTTGGCAATATGTTGATGGCATTAAGTAGAAATGTTAAGGATCTAGGTAAAATGTGTATAAACATCCCTGTGACAGTAACAGAGCCAAGGAGGAAATTCTAAATTGTTGACATAACAGCTTAGAAAACTGACCAAGTTTTTCAATAGAATTGACAAATCTGTAAAGAGGATAACAATTCAAGTACAACTGAATTGCTGTACATGGGTTGCCCTTGATTTGGCAATGATGTCTATTCAGGGTCACGAGTTTGTGCCATGGACCTTCAGGTGACTAAGCAGGTTGACTACCAACTAACAAATCTGTGAGCACATGGGAAATGGTGTCCCCCGAAGTAGAGGTGTCTAGAGTGTAGGTTTTGCTTCTTTTGATTTCTTCTCTGCCGTCATGCTGCTTCATCTTTGGAATATTGCTCTCAGTGTGATGCAACTTGATGGACAAGTTGTTGCAATTCCAAATGATTGCTAATGTGCTCCTCCTACTCACTAAGGCCAATGCCACTTATGTTGCTACAATGAAAGTGAAGTTGACCATGGTCTGATCACAAGTTAAGCTGCAAATGTATCCAACATGCCATTACATACATAACATGTTGCTGTAGAAATAATTATGGTGTGATTGTCAATGATTTCTTGTGGAACTGTTGACAGCTTGCAAATCAACTGATTCCATCGAGTTCTAAAACTGATGGTTAAATGGTTTTAAAATGGTTTAAATTATTGTCACTTCTAACCCCAGCTCACATTAATTTTGTTTTTATTTAACTGTTCACTGCCACCTCTGGCTCCTGCCTTCTACTGCTCTGTAGGATTCAAACACTGCTGCATTTAATGGGTAAGCATTCTGATTTTCACAAAGCAAGATAATAAATCCCTACACCACCATTGAACTTGGGTGTGGCGAACATTTATTTGTAGCTGAATTTACATTTCCAACACTAGTGCTTTCAGTCCCCTACTTCACTTGCCTTTTTTGCCATTGACCTCTTCTCTAGCTAACTTACTCATCTTTAATGTTCCCTCAGAGGCCCACTGTTCCAGGCACAATTGATTTTTTCCAGACCCTTAACCACACATAGCAGTGATCTCTCTCTCTCAGCAAACATGCCAGACAACTCATTTTCTCTAGTTTCGTCTTTTCATTTTCTTTATTGGTTTTTCTCAGCCACAAGACTACACTGCATTGCTGTTCTTGTGATCAAGGAGCTCATGTCCATAATCTGACCTTGGTTGTATTACTTATCTACCTGTCAGCTCTTCTCTATATTCTCTGCACTCTTGTTCTGAATTATGTGGTACATAATCTCCTCCACTGGGTCTTATAGCCACACACATATCTTATCACCTCTGAAGTTTCAATCATGGACAGGGCTACTTGTGATTACTTTCTTATCTCCTTGTGTTTTCTTCCAAAATCAATGTTCTAATCTTCACTCTGAAAAATAACTTCAGTTCAGCTCCTCTATCAATACCCATGTTAGCTCCTCCAGTCACAGGATTCTTTTATCTCATCCGTGATAAATGGTCTGATCTGTACAGGAAAATAATTTTCTACATCCCATTCTCATTTATCATTCTGACCTTTTGCTGTGGTTTCTCAGTATGTAACATGGTATCAGGGAGACTGGAGTGCATGGCACCCTCTTAAAGGTCACATTGCTGCCTGTAGTCACTAAATCCACCGTGATCTCTTCACTTGTCAACCCTGGCTGGCTGCTATTCTGCCTTCCTGTAATCTCTGCCATTGTCTACTATGTGGAATGTTGCAGAAGAACCCCACCCTTGTCCTGACTGGGCTTTCTCTTGAGTATTGAGCTGAAAAATGTGTTGCTAGAAAAGCGCATCAGGTCAGGCAGCATCCAAGGAGCAGGAGAATCGACATTTCGGGCATAAGCCCTTCTTCAGGAATGAGGAAGGTGTGCCAAGCAGGCTAAGATAAAAGGTAGGGAGAAGGGACTTGGGGGAGGGGCATTGGGAATGCGATACGTGGAAGGAGATTAAGATGAGGGTGATAGGCCGGAGAGGGGGTGGGGGTGGAGAGGTCGGGAAGAAGATTGCAGGTCAAGAAGGCGGTGCTGAGTCCGAGGGTTGGGACTGAGATAAGGTGGGGGGAGGGGAAATGAGGAAGCTGGAGAAATCTGCATTCATCCCTTGTGGTTGGAGGGTTCCTAAGCGGAAGATGAGGCGCTCTTCCTCCAGGCGTCATGTTGCCATGGTCTGGCAATGGAGGAGGCCAAGGACCTGCATGTCCTTGGCAGAGTGGGAGGTGGAGTTAAAGTGTTCAGCCATGGGATGGTTGGGTTGGTTGAGGCGGGTGTCCCAGAGGTGTTCTCTGAAATGTTCCGCAAGTAGGCGGCCTGTCTCCCCAATGCAGAGGAGGCCACATCGGGTGCAGCGGATGCAGTAAATGATGTGTGTGGAGGTGCAGGTGAATTTGTGACGGATATGGAAGGATCCCTTGGGGCCCTGGAGGGAAGTGAGGGGGGAGGTGTGGGCGCAAGTTTTGCATTTCTTGCGGTTGCAGGGGAAGGTATGGGGGCGGAGGTTGGATTGGTGGGGGGTGTGGACCTGACGAGGGAGTTGCGGAGGGAGTGATCTTTCCGGAATGCTGATAGGGGAGGGGAGGGAAATATATCCTTGGTGATGGGGTCTGTTTGGAGGTGGCGGAAATGACGAAGGATGATACAATGTATCTGGAGGTTGGTGGGGTGGTAGGTGAGGACCAGTGGGGTTCTGTCCTGGTGGCGATTGGAGGGGCGGGGTTCAAGGGCGGAGGAGCGGGAAGTGGAGGAGATGCGGTGGAGAGTATCGTCAACCACGTCTGAGGGGAAATTGCAGTCTTTGAAGAAGGAGGCCATCTGGGTTGTTTGGTATTGGAATTAGTCCTCCTGGAAACAGATGTGGCGGAGGCGAAGGAATTGGGAATATGGGATGGCGTTTTTACAGGGGGCAGGGTGGGGGGAGGTGTAATCTAGGTAGCTGTGGGAGTCAGTCGGTTTATAGTAAATGGCCGTGTTGAGTCGGTCGCCCGAGATAGAAATGGAGAGGTCTAGGAAGGGGATGGAGGAGTCCATAAGACCATAAGACATAGGAGCGGAAGTAAGGCTATTCAGCCCAGCGAGTCCACTCCGCCATTCAATCATGGCTGATGGGCATTTCAACTCCACTTACCCGCATTCTCCCCGTAGCCCTTAATTCCTTGTGACATCAAGAATTTATCAATTTCTGCCTTGAAGACATTTAGCGTCCCAGCCTCCACTGCACTCTGTGGCAATGAATTCCACAGGCCCACCACTCTCTGGCTGAAGAAATGTCTCCACATTTCTGTTCTGAATTTACCTCCTCTAATTCAAAGGCTGTGTCCACGGGTCCTAGTCTCCTCGCCTAACGGAAACAATTTCCTAGTGTCCACCCTCTCCAAGCCATGTATTATCTTGTAAGTTTCTATTAGATCTCCCCTTTAATCTTCTAAACTCCAATGAATACAATCCCAGGATCCTCAGCCGTTCCTCATATGTTAGACCTACCATTCCAGGGATCATCCGTGTGAATCTCCGCTGGACACGCTCCAGTGCCAGTATGTCCTTCCTGAGGTGTGGGGACCAAAACTGGACATAGTACTCCAAATGGGGCCTAACCAGAGCTTTATAAAGTCTCAGAAGCACAACAGTGCTTTTATATTCCAACCCCCTTGAGATAATTGACAACATTGCATTTGCTTTCTTAATCACGGACTCAACCTGCATGTTTACCTTTAGAGAATCCTCAACTAGCACTCCCAGATCCCTCTGTACTTTGGCTTTACGAATTTTCTCACCGTTTAGAAAGTAATCCATGCTTCTATTCTTTTTCCCAAAGTGCAAGACCTTGCATTTGCTCACATTGAATTCCATCAACCATTTCCTGGACCACTCCTCCAAACTGTATAGATCCTTCTGCAGCCTCCCCACTTCCTCAGTACTACCTGCCTGTCCACCTAACTTTGTATAATCGACAAACTTCGCTAGAATGCCCCCAGTCCCTTCACCCAGATCATTAATATATAATGTGAACAGCTGCGGCCCCAACACTGAACCCTGCGGGACACCGCTTGACACCGGCTGCCATTCTGAAAAAGAACCTTTTATCCTAACTCTCTGCCTCCTGTCAGACAGCCAATCCTCAATCCATACCAGTAGCTCACCTCAAATACCATGGGCCCTCACCTTGCTCAGCAGCCTCCCATGTGGCACCTTATCAAAGGCCTTTTGGAATTCTAGGTAGACCACATCCACTGGGTTTCCCCGGTCTAACCTACTTGTCACCTCTTCAAAGAACTCCAACAGGTTTGTCAGGCACGACCTCCCCTTATTAAATCCATGCTGACTTGTTCTAATCTGACCCTGCTCTTCCAAGAATTTAGAAACCTCATCCTTAATGATGGATTCTAGAATTTTACCAACAACCGAGGTTAGGCTAATTGGCCTATAATTTTCCATCTTTTGCCTTGATCCTTTCTTGAACAAGGGGGTTACAACAGCGATCTTCCAATCATCTGGGACTTTCCCGGACTCCAGTGACTTTTGAAAGATCTCAACCAACGCCTCCGCTATTTCCTCAGCCACTTCCCTCAGAACTCTAGGATGTAGCCCATCAGGGCCAGGAGATTTATCAATTTTAAGACCTTTTAGCTTTTCTAACACTTTCTCTTTTGTAATGGCGACCATACTCAACTCAGCCCCCTGACTCCCTTTAATTGTTGGGATATTACTCATGTCTTCCACTGTGAAGACTGACGCAAAGTACTTATTAAGTTCTCCTGCTATTTCCTTATCTCCCATCAGTAGACTTCCAGCATCAGTTTGAAGTGGCCCAATGTCTACTCTTGCCTGTCGTTTGTTTCTTATGTATTGAAAGAAACTTTTACTATCATTTCTAATATTACTGGCTAGCCTACCTTCATATTTTATCCTCTCCTTCCTTATTTCTCTCTTTGGTATCCTCTTTTTATTTTTGTAGCCTTCCCAATCTTCTGATTTCCCAGTGCTCTTGGCAACTTTATAGGCTCTCTCTTTTTCTTTGATAGATTTCCTGACTTCCTTTGTCAGCCATGGCTGTCTAAGCCCTCCCCGGATAATCTTTCTCTTCTTGGGGATGAACCTCTGTACAGTGTCCTCAATTTTACCCACAAACTCCCGCCATTTTTGCTCTACTGTCTTCCCTGCTAGGCTCTGCTTCCAGTCTATTTTCTTCAGTTCCTCTCTCATGCCCTCATAGTTATCTTTATTTAACTGTAACACCATTACATCCGATTTTGCCTTCTCACTTTCAAACTGCAGACTGAACTCTACCATATTATGATCGCTGCTTCCTAAGTGTTCCCTTACTTTAAGATTTTTTATAAAGTCTGGTTCATTACATAGCACTAGGTCCAGAATAGCCTCCTCCCTTGTGGGCTCCATGACAAGCTGTTCCAAAAAAGCCATCCTGTAAGCATTCCATGAATTCCCTTTCTTTGGATCCACTGGCAACATTATTTACCCAGTCCACCTGCATATTGAAGTCTCCCATGATCACTGTGACCTTGCCTTTCTGACATGCCTTCTCTATTTCCCGGTACATGTTGCGCCCCTGGTCCTGACCACTGTTAGGAGGTCTGTACATAACTCCTACTATGGTTTTTTTGCCTTTGTGGTTCCTCAATTCCACCCACATAGACTCCACATCATCCGACGCTATGTCATTCAGCACCATAGATTTAATTTTGTTCTTAACTAGCAAGGCAACCCCGCCCCCTCTGCCCACCTCCCTGTCTTTTCGATAAGTTGAAAACCCTTGGATGTTTAACTGCCAGTCCTGACCCCCCTGTAACCACGTCTCTGTGATGCCAACCACGTCATAATCATTCACGATGATCTGTGCCATTAGTACGTCTGCTTTGTTATGAATGCTACGAGCATTCAGGTAAAGTGCCTTAATGCTAACTTTCTTATCATTAGAGATATTGGAAGTCATAAGATGTCCTAAGTTATCTTTCCTTTTTGCTGCATTCCCAGTCTGTCTCAAGTTTAAATCTGCCTGCACATATGCTATCTTGCCGCTTATCTTTCCATTTAACTCGATGCTCCCTGTCGCTTTCACTTTCCCTTCCCCCCAACTCAGAAGTTTAAAGTCCTACTGACCACCCTATTTATCCTCTTCGCTAGAACATTGGTACCTGATCGGTTCAGGTGGAGACCGTCCCAACGGTACAGATTCCCCCGGTTCCAAAACTGATGCCAATGCCCCATGAAGTGGAATCCCTCTTTCCCACACCAATCCCTTAGCCACGTGTTTACTTCCCCAATTTTCTTATCCCTATGCCAATTGGCACGTGGCTCGGGAAGTAATCCGGAGATTATGACCCTTGAGGACCTGTACTTCAATTTCCTTCCTAGTGCTCGATAATCCCCAAACAGGTTCTCCACCCTAGCTTTGCCTATGTTGTTAGTCCCAACGTGGACCACAATAACTGGATCCTCCCCTTCCCGCGCCAATATCCTTTCATGTAGGTCAGAGATGTCCCGAACCCTGGCACCGGGTAGGCAACACACTATGCGAGACTCCCGATCCGGCTTGCAAAGAATACTATCTGTCCCCCTAATTATAGAATCCCCTATAACAACTACTTGTCTTTTTGCTCCCCCCTCTTGAATGGCCTTCTGCACCATGGTGCCATGGTCAGCTGGTTCATCCTGTACAAAGCCCCTTTTCTCATCTGTACAGGGAGCAAGAATCTCATACCTGTTGGACAAGGTCAAGGGCTGAGGCTCCTACACTCCTGAACTCAGGTTCCCCCTTCCTGCCTCACTTATAGTCACACTCTGATGTCCCTGATCGCTAACTGGATGTGAATTACTTCATCTCCCAGGTGTGACTGCCTCCTGAAACAAAGTGTCCAGGTAATTCTCCCCCTCCCGGATGCGCCGCAGTGTTTGAAGCTCAGATTCCAGATCATCAACTCTGATCCGGAGTTCTTCCAGCAACCAACACTTGCTGCAGATGTGGTCACTGCCATTCACAATGGGATCAGCCAGCTCCCACATCATACAGCTACAGCACACCACCTGACCAGCCATCTCTGCTTAGTTAATTACTTTATTACTTTGTACAGGTTTGAGTTAAAATACTTCCTGATACCTCTCTGCTATAGTCTTTTTTTTTAAAAACCAATTAATAGATAAACAGTACTTAGTAAGGGGGTTAGAGGAGGAGGGCGGGTGGGAGACACTACGGTTGTAGAGTCTCGGGTTTAGCTGCCTTCCTGATTTATATACTCACTGCTTTCCTTCCCGGCTGCCCCTCTGGTCGTCGTCACCTCCCCCTGCTGCTCCCGCTCTTTCTGTGAAGAGAAAATAAAACACCGCTGCCCGCTACCGGTAAGTAATTTTAAAACAAACTGTCTTACCTTAGCTGTAGCCTTCCGGGTTCATTTAAACTCAGCTGCTGCTCGCACTCAAAAGTCTGAGATGATCCAGGTAAATTTGAGATCGGGGTGGAAGGTGTTAGTAAAGTGGATGAACTGTTCAACCTCCTCGTGGGAGCACGAGGTAGCGCCGATACAGTCGTCGGTGTAGCGGAGGAAAAGGTGGGGGGTGGTGCCAGTGTAGCTGCGGAAGATGGACTGTTCCACATATTCGACGAAGAGGCAGGTGTAGCTGGGGCCCATGCGGGTGCCCATGGCTACTCCTTTGGTTTGGAGGAAGTGGGAGGATTGGAAAGAGAAGTTGTTCAGAGTGAGGACCAGTTTAGTCAGTCAAAGGAGAGTGTCAGTGGAAGGGTACTGGTTGGGTCGGCGGGAAAGGAAGAAGCGGAGGGCTTTGAGGCCTTCGTGATGGGGGATGGAGGTGTGTAGAGATTGATGTCCATGGTGAAGATAAGGCGTTGGGGGCTGGGGAAGCGAAAATCATGGAGGAGGTGGAGGGCATAGGTGGTGTCCTGAACGTAGGTGGGGAGTTCTTGGACTAAGGGGGACAGGACCGTGTTGAGGTATGCAGAGATGAGTTCGGTGGGGCATGAGCAGGCTGAGACAATGGGTCGGCCGGGGCAGTCAGGTTTGTGGATTTTGGGCGGGAGGTAGAAACGGGTGGTGCGGGGTTGTGGGACCATGAGGTTGGAGGCGGTGGATGGGAGATCCCCTGAGGTGATGAGGTTATGGATGGTCTGGGAGATGATAGTTTGGTGGTGGGAGGTGGGGTCATGGTCAAGGGGGCAGTAGGAGGAGGTGTCCACGAGCTGGCGTTTAGCCTCAGCAATGTATTGTCCTGCAAAGATAAAAAGGAGTGAGATAGGCACTGTTGACCTTTGTGTCCACCATCATTTACCTTTCTCTCCTCTTCAAATTTACTCAATGTTCCAGCACCAACTACGCTGTGGGGTAGTGAATTTCACAGATTCATGGCCTTTTGAGAGAAGTGATTTCTCCCCACCTCTGTTTTAAATCTGCTATCCATTGTCCTTAAAGTAAGATCTCTCATTCTAGATTGCCCACATAAAGAAACATCCTTTCTACATCTACATTGTCAATCCCCTTTAGCATCTTATACCTGCAATTAGATTTATTCTCATTCTTCTAACTCCAGAAAGTATAGACCTAAACTGTTGAATCTACGTTCATAAGATAAACCCATCATATCTGGAATCAATCTGGTGAACATTCACTGAACTGCCTCCAATACAATTACATTCCTTCTCAAGTAAAGGGACCAAAAGTTTCTCAGTACTCCAGGTTCTGTCTCTCTAATGCCTTGTACAGTTGCAGCAATCCTTCCCTATTTTTGTACTCTATTTCTTTAGCAATAAATGCCAAAATTCCATTTGCTTTCGTTTTTACCTGTTATACCTCCATACTAATTTTCTGCAATTCATGCACAAGGACAGATCCCTCTGCATTTTGCCTCTGAAGTTTCTCTCCATTTAGACAATAATTTGCCTTTCTATTCCTCTGACCAAAATGGATAACCCTACACTTAAGCACATTAAACTTCATCTGTCAAATTTTGGCACATTCATCTAAGCTATCCATGCTCATTGGTAAATTTCTTATTTCTTAATTGTAAATTTTTTCCCACCCCTTTTAGTGTCATCTGCAAATTAATTATTGAACTTCCTGTCCCCACCTTTGTCTATATCATTATTGTATGTATTGCACATAGTTGGGGCCCAACGACTGAACACGGTGGCACCCATTAGTTATGTCTGGCCAACCAGAAAAGGATACATTTATCTCAACTCTTGTTTCTGTTGGTTAGCCAGTCCTCTGTCTTTAACATTCATAGTGCTAGCAGTCTTTCATTTTTATTGACATACTTGTAAATGTTTTTACTATTTTGTTTTATGTTCCTTTTCATTTCTACGTTATATTCATACTTCCTCTTTGCCTTCTCAATTGTTCTTTTGACTTCTGTCCAAATATCTTTCTATTCTTTCTTTTCATAAACTCTACTGCTGTCTATATACATAATAAAATCCACTCTTCTAATGTTAAATTGTTCCTTTAGTAATGTATTTGATCATTCATGGAGTCATATAAATGTTTATTTTATTATTATCTTTTAGTAGAATATACATTCAAATTAATTCGAACTTCAGTTCTAAAGCGTCAGTGGAACTGAAATGTTAATTTTGCTTTTTCTCCACAGGTGCTGCCAGGCCTGCTGAATTTTTCCAACAATCTATGTTTTGCAGCTTGTGTGGTTCATTAACTAAACACCATTGAAGCCTTCACTCTGTTTACTTGCCTGGTTGCAGCTGTTTGGTTGTCTTAAACTATGTTAGTATTATGTAATCAAACTTTTATAGCTTTCCGTGGAAGATCACTCTGAAAAACATTTCCACATGATGGACAATGTTTACTGTGTCTGTTGAAACAATAATTCATTTTCTCTCACTTTATTTTCTGTGTCTATCTGAGTTTTGGTGCCAAGTTGAAATCTGGTGAGAATATTTCCTCAGGGCATTAATTAGATATGCAATATTATTTGATTACTCAATCTTGTAGAATGGCTAATGTTATTCAATAATCTGTAAATATGAGTGTTAATTTGCAGATGAATACAACTGTTGTGTGCTACTGCCTGAGGCAAATTTTTATGTCATTGGGTTCAGGGAAAGCATTTGGCAAAATTGGATCAAGCTGTGTATCAATTCAAGTTGGCTATAGGAAATAATTTTTAGCAAATTTGTTTGGATGCTTGCAATTCCATAACCTGTAGGTTTGGTTGAATGTTTGTACATTATACCTCAATGCGATCTGAATTTGAATATGTTTGTGTTGTATTCAATTCTTGGCAGACTCAGATGCTCACACTCATCCCTTTGCGATTAAAAATCCACTTCAAAAACTTGAGTCCATACACAGGCTGCCACTCCCAGCTATAAATTGAAGGACTGTTATTCTGATGGAGATGCTGTATTTTGGATGAGGAGTTGAACCAATACTCAAGTCCCTTGGAAGTTCCCAATCCTTTGCTTCCCCTCCCTTCTGCAATTCCTTTCTGGAAGATAGATAATCAAAATCAGGCTATATATATTCAGTGGTACGCTATTAGGGAAATTATGTTGTAATTACGTTTGCATTGCCATCTCCCAATTTTTTTAATTATTGTGGGACCAAGTAAACTATATGCGTGATCGTGTTGTTGATAAATGTATCTTGATGGAAATTCCTGATGACCGGGGAGTCCAGAACCAGGGCAACAGTCAAAGGATGGAGGTTAGACCATTTTTGACTGAGGTGAAAAAAAAAGGCGTGGTGAGTCTGTGAAATTCTGTACCGCAGAAAGGCATGGACACCAAAACAGTGAATGTTTCTGAGGAGTTAGACAGAGTTCTTAGAGTTAAAGAGATCAAAGGATATGGGAGAAAGCAAGAACAAGGTACTGAGTTGAATGATTAGCTCTGACCACACTGAAGGCTCAAAGAGCTAAATGGCCTATTCCTGCCCCTATTTTCAATGTTTCTTTGTTTCTCTATAAATGAATACAAAGATAATTATCACTATTCTGGAGAATTTTCATGGAATGTTCTGGAAAGTACTTGTATCTTATTGTTCAATAATGCATCTTACACTGTATTAACTTGATCAGTAAGAATTACTGTTCTGTATGTTTCATAAGGAGAAAGTGAGGACTGCAGATGCTGGATATCAGAGTCGAAACATGTGGCGCTGGAAAAGCACAGCAGGTCAGGCAGCATCTGAGGAACAGGAGGGTCGACGTTTTGTGCATAAGTTCTTCAGGACTTATGCCCAAAACGTCGACTCTCCTGCTCCTTGGATACTGCCTGACCTGCTGTTTCCAGTACTGCATGATATGTTTCTTAAGGCTATCTTAATATAACGTGACATTATTTTGTTGTAGGTGCCTATGGGTGTCTCTTATTTCAAAAGATAGAGTAAACAATTTGCTGATTATTTTATCAGGATATGATCAACCTTTTAACAAGCAGTAATAAGGGTTTGGGAAATAAAAATGTGCAGTAATCGCTGCTGCATTGGTATTGCTGTAAATCCAGATTTGTCATTGATGTTTGTATGAACTCAGTTGTGCCACACCATCTGTAGCCAATCTGAGACTCTTACTTCTCTGGGAACTAGTACAGTACAATAATATATCTAGTATATACAATAGTTCATTTTGTAATTTACGGTTGTAATTTTTGTTTTGTACAAGTGTTCTTGTGCAACTCGCCAAAGTGGACTGAACAATCATTTAAAGAGATAAACCTTGTTATGATTACTAATTTCACCAATTGTTTCACAGTGGATTGAATATGAAACGAGAGATGTAACATGATTTTATATTTGAGCTTGGAGAATTGTATTTTCACAATCCACATGATTTTCTGCTTAACTTAATGGGTACAAACCAGGGATTTGTAAAGATAAAGGTATTTTATTCATGAAACATGGTCAGACTTTCCAGCAATTTCTATTTTTGTTTGTAATTTCCAGAATCCACAGTTTTTTCAGTTTTTTAAAATATTTAAACCATTAACACAGAATATGTTAGTAAAACAAAGTTGATGTTAAGATCTACATTCATCAAATTGATTAATTTAAATTAATTTTGAACTCGGAATTTTAAATAGTGAGAAGAAACAGTTGATGTTAAGTGATATGAATTGATATAAATTCATTTTGAATTCTAACCTGTGTGTAAGCAGTCTCAAAGCTTTATGAATGTTTTTCCAAACAGTAAATGGAAATAGTTCATGAAAAGAAATTAGAATGTTTACAAGATAACATACAAACTCTGAGTACAAAAATATCAATAAGTGGTTCGTGCTAAGATTAAGAGGTGGTGGGGAGAGCCTGTTACATTGCCTCTGGTCTTGCCTTCCTTGACTAATGAGGTAGTATGCCCAGTGCTAACAAATTCGCTAACCCACCAGTACAGCAGATCAATGCCATGAGAAATTTAATGATCTGACAAGGTTGTAGAAGGTGAGAGATTTAATAGACTCAGGAGAATGTGAAATAATCAAAGACATGTCAGGGAAGACTAAGTATTGCTTCCCTGGCCTATTGACAGCAGCAGACCATGATACTTGCCTACAATATATGTTGATCTGTTCCTTTTGTAATTTGTAATTCTGTCTCAGGTCTTGAATTCTAACAATATCTTGGAGAAGATTAGGGTGGATGGGGGTATCCCAAGTCCTGGAGCTGCTGAGGAAGTGGACCATCACAGCAGTGACCGAGACAGTGCTACAACAGTCCTTTCCCTTTGACCATTGAACAATTCAGCACAGATCTGTGACAGACAGCTGCTGCGAAAACCACTCCCTTCGCTGTCTAAATGCTCAAGTTTTTAATATGCTGTAATAAAAATTAATAAGAAACAGATCTATATTTTTGAACTAGAAAACCATATTCATTTAAAGTTAACTGTAAAGAGATGGAGACTCAAGTAAATTCATTTTGATTTTTAAAAAGTCACCATATGAGTCATCTTCTGCACACTGCAGAGAGGAGATGGATTGTGAGTTGTGACTCACTGTGTGCTGTGCTCTGACAGTTCTGTATACTCAGATGGTGCCTCTTGTGTAGACTCATCACGCTTCGCCTTCAGTTTATGAAGATTAATGTTTAACCCGACTGGCACCTCTTTCAGCATGGATTTTTCTCAAGACCAGTGGTGTGCATTGCCCAGCAAACTCCCTCAGTTCTCCCACAAAAGAACAAAAACAAATCTAAGACAATCTTGTTCATCCTGTCTGGGGAATACTGCAAATACGCCTAAATCTGCGAGGCATTTCACATGGCTCTTCAGCACTCTGTCTGTGATTTGCCTGATGAAGTCACAGGCCTCATACATTCCCCATTGTCTTGGGCACCTCATTTTGGGTTGCATAGAATAGATGCATCGGCTATTATTGCTTTGCCTCCCAATCAGTCAACCATCAGGTTGATCATTTTCCCAAAATAGGTGAGACATTCACAAGTTCTTTCCATTAACACATTGTGAGTTGACACAACATTGCTTTAACTTGTAAGAGTCAATGATGGGTATTGGGCATTCGCTAGACTCTAGCACAGTGGAATTGCCCAGTATTCAGATAGCCCCAAGATTCCATATGTCAATACGTGATGTAAGTCACTTCCATAAATGATCACTGAACTGGTGGATGACTTTGGTGTGTCTTTTTGACTAAATTGGTCTCGGAAATTAAAGTTGTTCTATTGTATAAAGGATTAATGTTGGAGACTGCATTGGACGCCACTCAAGCTGATGAAGTCATGCAATATTGAATGGAGAATGAGGAGTATAGCTCAAGGTTATGATGGAGTGATATGTGTTATCCCTAGCTCCTGGTCAACATAATTATGAAGACGAACCAACCAATGCAACTTCCTATTGTTATGATTTAATAAATTATATTTTGTTGTTAAGACAAGTGCTTATTTTTGTGGACATTCAGTCGTAGTCATCCCTTACCACTCTTAACCAAATAGTCCTTATACCTAATGTAGTAAGACAGAATAGTGCTAGAACTTTTTAGTGCTTTTTGTAGCAGAGAACGGCGGGTGCTGGGCGGAAGTGAAGTCGGAGCACAGAGCCGGTCGGGAAGGTAAGTGATTGCTATTTAAGAACTTACCTTGACGCCAACGGTCTTTTTGCAGCAGAGAGCGGAGGGAGCTGGGCAGAAATGAAGTCAGAGCGCAAAGCCGGTCGGGAAGGTAAGTGATTGTTATTTGAGTGGGTGTGTTCTAGACCCCAGGTCCTATAAAGTAGGGCCTCCTCTAACGAGTTTAGAAGACTGAGAGGGGATCTGATTGAGACATATAAGATTATTAAAGGATTGGACACTCTGGAGGCAGGAAACATGTTTCCACTGATGGGTGAGTGCCGAACCAGAGGACACAGCTTAAAAATACGGGGTAGACCATTTAGGACAGAGATGAGGAGAAACTTCTTCACCCAGAGAGTGGTGGCTGTGTGGAATGCTCTGCCCCAGGGGGCAGTGGAGGCCCAGTCTCTGGATTCATTTAAGAAAGAGTTGGATAGAGGTCTCAAGGATAGTGGAATCAAGGATTATGGAGATAAGGCAGGAACAGGATACTGATTAAGGATGATCAGCCATGATCATATTGAATGGTGGTGCAGGCTCAAAGGGCAGAATGGCCTACTCCTGCACCTATTGTCTATTGTCTATAACTGAACATCAATTATTTGTCTGGTTTCTGAGACATACAATATGTTCAATATAACTTGTGTTTGAAATTCCTTGATCTTTGCAATAGGTTTGCTGTATTTTGATGGAAGTTATGTACTCTCAAAACCTGGTGGATAGATTGTAAGTATTGGGATGGATAACATTGTGGTACAGTACTTTATAACTCAGAAAGCCAATTAGTGAAAGATAGAACTGGAGTAGGACACACTTTTCTTTAAGGTATTTATTCACAGCAGTGCACAGTATAAACATGCACACCCTGACCCAAAAATCAATTTCAGTCTGTTATGATTTGTCTGAATACAAGTGTATCCTCAGCTAATGCCCATCACCTGCATTAAAATACAATTAGCAACATGTGAATTTCCCTTGCAGCCAGATAATCAATTATACAGACAATCTGTAAAATTGTATCAGCATTGAAATCAGAAAGATGTCTGATGAAAATATTAGGTAGTGGAAGACCAGATTGGAGCAGAATTGCATCGTGGTGCAAAGAGATAATCTTCCTTACTTAGAATGACTAAGTCGGTTGTTATTTATGTCCATGGAATGAATGGACTATTGTCTACGTCGAGGTTCCATCTGCTGATGGGATTGGTATGTCTGGCTTTCCTCAAACACATTTACAGCCTCTCCAGCTCAGAGCAGCAAACAATTCAATAAAATCCAAATTAATATTTCTTACCACTTCTCACATTCACAAGTCTTTCTTGGCTCATAGTGCTCCTCAGATACTTCTTAATTTACTTCAACATAATAAATAACCTCTCAGCCAATGTAATGGTGGCAGGCATTTTGGAATAAGCATACAGAGTAATGCATACGTCTGGAAATAAATTTTCCATTTTAAGCTTTGGGATTTTAATGAGAAAGCAAAGTGAAGGCAATGACTCATCCCTCAGACTTGCTCTGTGAATTGTCTTCAATGTAATACTTCTTCAAGCAACTTTTCTCCTGGTACATCATGACTGTACTCTGGCAAATTTCTTGCAGCCATTCCTAATTACCTCCATCAGTTTTATCAAGATAAGACCAATAAAATCCAAACATACTGTTTGCCTGGAAGGTTATTGATCTTGGCACTGATGAAGTGTTTATGCCCAAAGCATGACTGTCCTGCTCCTGAAATGCTGCTTGATCTGCTGTGCATTTCCAGCACCACACTTTTTGACCCTGACCTTCTCCATGGTTTTGATCTTGCTGATTTATGCCTGTTCAATCCTTGCCTGTGAACTTATAAACACTTCTTTTTTAAAGGTATCTGCTGTTCAGTTTGCAACTGTAGTTTGTGTCTGGCTTCCTCTCATAAAGATACGTTTATCTTTTTTCGAACAGGTCGGAACAAAAATGTGGGTCAATGTCCATGTCAATGACAATCATGTTTGTTACGTTATTAATTCAATAGCATGATATCGCTAAAAGTTTTAAAGTCAGAGTCTAGGTCCTCCGGGTTCCTAACTTAAATGTCTACGGTAACATTCTGAGACTGTTTCACATGGTATTGGTGCTCTATTGCCTTTGAAATGTTAAGCTGGAACGCTGCCACAATCACAGGCAAGATAACATCCAAATGAGAGCACTCATCACTTTCATCTTGGCCTTGGCTGTCAAACTCTTCAGCATAAATCATGCATTTGCTTGTATTCTTAACTCTTCAGATCTCACATTTTGATTAAAACACCAATTGATTACAATGGAATCTGAGAAAATCATCCAGGGTGAAGGAAACCCAAAACGTTTTACCTTGGCTGGAGTCACATAATCGCTAGTCTAGAGAAACTTCCAACTACAATCGTGTTTTTCTCTCTTCTGTATTTACACAAGCAGGTATCTATTTCGACATTTTCACCTTGCAGGTAGTGTTTCAAATGATATCAATAAATAATGAGAGAGTCTACTTGCAAATGTTGATGTCAGAGATCAAATGTCATTGCTTGCAAAAAGCTAAATTATGTAAAGATATTTATCCAAACAGGTAGTACCTGAGCACTTAACTCTGACAGTCATACTTTTTTAAGTAGGCAAATGTAAAAAAAAAAGCTTCACCCTTCTGTGCCAGGGCTCTAGTCGCACTGTCTCAATACTCACTGCTGTGTGACTTCCTATGATATTGATGGTGACCTAATCCACACCAATCAATGTTTGGAGAATAGCAGGAAACTTCTCCTTTGCTGGTTCTCAGTATTTATCTGCAAGTAGAAGTTGTTTATTATGCACTTTGATAAGGTTTTTCAACATCTGTGGGCACGCTGAGCAAAATATACATTAAGTTTGCAGGAAGAAAATATGACTAAAGAAGTAGAAGTAATTTTAAGGTTATTGTTAATTTTTGAGGCTGTGGTGCAAGCAAATGCAAAAATGTATTGAAAGTCTGACTGTGCACATTCTCCTTGGTTTTGCTCGGTGATCCGGTTTCCTCCCACAGTCCAAAGATATGCAAATTAGGTTGATTGATCATGCTAAATTGCCTATAGCGTTCAGGATTGTGAAATGCAGGAATGTGGTTAGGAAATGCAGAGATGGGTCGGGGTGGGATGCTTTTCAGAGGGTTGGTGTGGACTCGTTAGGCTGAATGGCCTGTTTCCACACTGTAGGAATTGTATGGAATCACTAAATTTCTTTTGGGACTGCAGGCAGGTCTGTAGAAAGTACTCTTATAATGTCATTGCATTAAAATGAAGCTTGTTTTGCAATATCAGGAGCATATGATCTTTCAATTTGGATTTGTCTTTATCTTATGCGTATAAGTGGGTTTTAACATCTCAGTTTAAAACTCCATTGTCCCTAATTGGCAAGCTGTTCCACATGGAACATTTTCCACACTTAAAGCCTTCTTCCACTATCTAACTGTGGAACAATCCAGAAATTTGAACGTCGCTGGTTGTCTTTTGTCCTGCCCAATTCACCTGCCGTTGAATTCCTATTGTGAAATGAAAATCACAAGTTCCCTTTGAATCCCAGGCAAGTTGCTTCATCTTAGTCCATAAGTAGACTGTAAGAAATCTTGAGTTCATTTATCAGTATCTACAAATGACTTCTCAAAAAATGCAAATACAGTCTTTCACTTCCCCTTCCCACCATTATCCCCTCACCAGCACCCCCAACCCCACCTCATGTTTTTTATTAAATGATCAGGATATCTGACAAATTTCACTTGTGTTTTCAACCAAAACATTCTGGATTGACATTGAATGCATCTCCAGTACTGCAGAATATAAGTAGGTGCTCACTGCATGACTCGGTAAGCCTGACATATGTTGTGGGTAAGTTGTTGGAGGGGATTTTGAGGGATAGGATTTACATACATTTGTAACGGCAAGGACTGATTAGGGATAGTGACCATGGCTTTGTGGGTGGGAAGTTGTGCCCCACTGACTTGATTTGAGTTTTTTGAACGGGTAAGAAAGAAGATTGATGAAGGCAGAGTGGTCTATATGGACTTCAGCAAGGCATTTGACAAGGTTCCACATGGTAGATGATTAGAAAGGTTAGATCACATGGGATCCAAGAGAGCTAGCCAATTGGAGGTTGGAGACAGAGGATGGTGGTCAAGGGTTTGTTTTGGACTGGAGGTCTGTGCCCAGTGGAGTGCTGCAAGGATCAGTGATGGGTCCACTGCTTTTCATCATTCAGTTGATTTGAATGTGAATAAAGGAGGAATGATTAGTAAGTTTGCAGATGACTCCTAAGTTGTTGGTGTAGTGGACAGCGAAGAAGTTTACCTTAGAGTGCAACATGACCTTGATCAGATCAGATCAGCCAATGGAGTGGCAGATTGAGTTTAACTCTGATAAATGTGAGGTCACTGAGTCTAGGTAAAAACAAGGACTGCAGATGCTGGAAACCAGATTCTGGATCAGTGGTGCTGGAAGAGCACAGCAGTTCAGGCAGCATCCGAGGAGCAGTAAAATTGACGTTTCGGGCAAAAGCCCTTCATCAGGAATAAAGGCAGAGAGCCTGAAGCGTGGAGAGATAAGCTAGAGGAGGGTGGGGGTGGGGAGAAAATAGCATAGAGTACAATAGGTGAGTGGGGGAGGGGATGAAGGTGATAGGTTGGGGGCGGGGGGAGGACAATTTCTCCTTCAAATCCTCCCACTTCCTCCAGAAGGGGTAGCCATGGGCACACATATGGGTCCCAGCTATGCCTGTCTCTTTGTTGGCTACGTAGAACAGTCGATCTTCCGTAATTACACCGGCACCACTCCCCACCTCTTCTTCCGTTACATTGATGACTGCATTGGCGCCACCTCGTGCTCCTGCGAGGAGGTTGAGCAATTCATCAACTTCACCAACACATTCCACCCTGACCTTAAATTTACCTGGACCATCTCTGACACCTCCCTCCCCTTCCTGGATCTCTCCAACTCCATTAATGATGACCGACTTGACACTGACATTTTTTACAAACCCACTGACTCCCACAGCTACCTGGATTACACCTCTTCCCACCCTACCTCCTGCAAAAATGACATCCCGTATTCCCAATTCCCCCGTATTCCCAATTCCTCCGCCTCCGCTGTATCTGCTCCCAGGAGGACCAGTTCCACCACAGAACACACCAGATGGCCTCCTTCTTTAGAGACCACAATTTCCCTTCCCATGTGGTTAAAGATGCCCTCCAATGCATCTCGTCCACATCCCGCACCTCCGCCCTCAGACCCCATCCCTCCAACCGTAACAAGGACAGAATGCCCCTGGTGCTCACCTTCCACCCTACCAACCTTAGCATAAACCAAATCATCCGCCGACATTTCCGCCACTTCCAAAAAGACCCCACCACCAGGGATATATTTCCCTCCCCACCCCTTTCCACCTTCTGTAAAGACAGTTCCCTCCGTGACTACCTGGTCAGGTCCATGCCCACTACAACCCACCCTCCCATCCTGGCACCTTCCCCTGCCACCGCAGGAACTGCAAAACCTGCGCCCACACCTCCTTCCTCACCTCCATCCAAGGCCCTAAAGGAGCCTTCCACATCCATCAAAGTTTTACCTGCACATCCACTAATATCATTTATTGTATCTGTTGCTCCCGATGTGGTCTCCTCTACATTGGGGAGACTGGGCGCCTCCTAGCAGAGCGCTTTAGGGAACATCTCTGGGGCACCCGCACCAATCAACCACACCGCCTGTGGTCCAACATTTCAACTCCCCCTCCCACTCTGCCGAGGACATGGAGGTGCTGGGTCTCCTTCACTGCAGCTCCCTCACTACCAGACGCCTGGAGGAAGAACGCCTCATTTTCCGCCTCGGAACACTTCAACCCCAGGCCATCAATGTGGACTTCAACAGTTTCCTTATTTCCCCTTCCCCACCTCATCCTAGTTCCAAACTTCCAGCTCAGCACTGTCCCCATGACTTGTCCTATCTGCCTATCTTCTTTTCCAACTAGGTCACTGAGTCTATTGAGTATAGTAGTTGGGATGTCATGTTGCAGCTGTACAGGACGTTGGTGAGGCCACTTTTATAATACTGCATTCATTTCTGGTCTCCCTGCTATAAGAAAGATCTTGTTAAACTTGAAAGCGTTCAAATAAGATTTACAAGGATGCTGCTGGGGTTGAAGGATTTGAGTTATAGGGAAAGTCTGAATAGGTTGGTGCTTTTGCCCTGGAGCACTGGAGGCTGAGGCATTACCTTAGAGGTTTAAAAAGTCATAATGGGCATTGATAGGGTAAGTAGACAAGGTATTTTTCTGAGGATGGGGTGTCCAAAACTAAAGGGCATAAATTTAGGGTTAAGAGGGGAAAGGTTTAAAGAGGACCTGAGGGGTAACTGTTTCACACAAAGGGTGGAATGTGTATGGAATGAGATGCTAAAGGAAGTGGTGGAGATTAGTACAATTTCAACACTTAAAAGGCATCTGGATGGGTATATGAATTGGAAGGGATATGGGCCAAATGCTGGCAAATGGGACAAGACCAGTTTAGACTATTTCTTTGGCATGGGTGAGTTGGACTGAATGGTGTTACTGTTCTGTATAACTCTAAGATTCTAGATAACATGGATTCAGTTTCTAAGTCTCCATGCACAGACATATATTATGTTGCTAGGGACTTCAACTAAGAACGCATACCAGGAGTGTGCTTGGAGGTTTGTTTGTGCTTGCTTCTTTGAAATATTCCTCTTAACTTTTGCCTGATTGCAGATTGATGCTTCCTATTGTTTGCAGCTCTTGGTATCAATCACATCCAATGGGAACGAGCTAAATACATGCAATGGGCTATGTGTAGGTGGCATTTAATTCACATATCATTCAAAGTAGCACTTAAGTCATCTTCAAGATGTATTTAGAGTCTGTATGTAATTAATAATGTAGTCACCAAAAAAAAAACAATTGTTGCATGATACATTAATTTGGCAATACCACACATGCAGAGAACTGAAATCCAATGAACTGGGAGGAAATTTTGATGACAGGAAGTTTCTGAAAAACTTATGGGAATTAATTGTGTGAATCTAAAGATCAGACACATTATTGAATCAGATGTCTTCCTCTCACATACATAAATGGTAATTTGTTAAATTAAATGCAAACGTGTTCCAGTAGTTCTGCCAGCATTTATATTCCTGTAGTTGGAAGGCATTTCAGAATTTGAGAAATGGATTTCAAGCGTGAATATTATTTCTTTGAAGAAAGTCTTTGTGTGAATAAATTAAGTACAGAACACATATCATACACTTTAGAACATAGCATCATAAAATAGTTATGTGCTCAAGGAGGCTATTTTGATCCTTTGTGTTTCTGCCAGCTCTCTGCAAGAGAAACTCAGCTATTGACGCTGCACCACACTTTTCTTATACCCCTGCAGATCTTTTATTTTCAGAGTTAAAAATCACACAACACCAGTTTATAGTCCAACAAGTTTAAATGGAAGCACACTAGCTTTCGGAGCGAAGCTTCTTCATCAGGTGATAGTGGAGGGCTCGATCGTAACACAGAATTTATAGCAAAAATTTACAGTGTGATGTAACTGAAATTATACATTGAAAAATTGATTGTCTGTTAAGCCTTCCATTTGTTAGAAAACAGTGATAGTTTCACTTCTTTCATGTGTAAATCACAAAACCTTTTTTTTTAAAAGTTGCATTCTTGGGTTAGCTGTTAACAATGGTGATAGCTAGACAATATGTTGAAGGTGTTGGCCCCCTGTGTTCTCTGTGAGCATTGTACAATCCCCCTTTGAAAGTCCTTTGAATCCTTTCACACTTTGAAGTAGTACTCTTCCAATTTTGAATCATGTGCTGTGTAAATGCATTTTTCCTCATGTCATCTTTTCTTCACAATTCACTTTAAAATGATTTCCCCCTCTGCTAAGTAGCTTCTGTGCATCTACTCTGTGATTTGGAAATATCCATTAGAAGGCTGATGTTACATGTTTATTGGAGCAGGAGCAGGTCACCTGTAAACATTCTAATTTATGGATCAATGATGCAGCTCTTTATTGGGAAGAAGCAGCAGTCTGAGTTGGTTGACAGAAGACACGCAAATCATCTTTCATTGTCTGTGGCATATTTTTGGTTCTACACCATATTAGGTCAAAATAATATACTCAAGGAGTAGATTGACAACAGATGTTAAATGGTCTAGTGTCAAGAATAGAACTTTTTTGTCATAACAGTAACTGATCCATATTTTCTATTTATAAATTTATGCAATAGAACCTATTGATTCAAAAGATTTATTATCTTACAAATTTTAACTCCATGTCCCCTAGTAGAACATAGTTTGATATGTTGTGAAGTACTGTATACTGTCTTGTTGGTAGAGACAAGGCATATCTTACAGAAAATTTGAATGCTGTACTGAACAGGTTGATGCAGGAGCTGTTCTAGAGTCAAGCACTTGCAGATACTGCTTGTTTTCAACAAATGTTATTATTCTGTATCCTCCTTCCCATGGAGCATCAATGGTGTAATGATTAGGCTTGTCCAGAAGTACTTCTCTTAAAGTTTTGATGGCTGTATATACAATGATCAGTTCCATGGCCTTTCAGCTTGATTAGTTGCAGTGAAATCACAGTCTATATCTTTGTGTTGACTCCTGCTGACAAATTTATTTGATCATTTCACTTGACTATGGGTATGAACACACACCTCTGTGTCCTGAAATTGACACAAGTGCTGAGGTGACCTTCTTCTGTAATCTGAAAACTTCTAGCAGGATTTTTTGGTCATCATTAGAAAGTCCAATTCTTCTTAACCTTTCAATGCGCAAACTGAGAGCTAGTTTTGACTGCGAGCCACTTTATGCTATTGTAAGGTCATGTATTGTCTTGAAGGTACAGGGTTGTGTGCCTTGGTGTCTGTGTCATTAAACTTTACACTGTAATGGTTCAATAAATTTTGCATCTTGTTTGTTGAATAATGCATTGACACATCAAGGTAGAGTCATAGATTCATAGAAATGTACAGCACGGAAACAACTCATCCATGCCAACAAGATATCCCAACCAAATCTAGTCCCAATTGCCAGTACTTGACCTATATAAACCCTTCCTATTCATATACCCATCCAGATGCCCTTTAAATGCTTTAATTGCACCAGTCTCCACCACTTCCTCTGGCAGCTCATTCCATAGATGCACCTCCCTCTGTGTGAAAAAATAGCTCCATAGGTCCCTTTTACATCTTTCCCCTCTCACCCTAAACCTTTGTCTCTAGCTCTGGATTTCCCCGTCCCAGGGAAATGACTTTATCTATTTATCCTATCCATGTACCTCATGATTTTGTAAACCCCTATAAGGTCACCCTTCAGCCTCCGATGCTTCAGGGAAAACAGCCTCAGCCTATCCAGCGTCTTCCTATGGCTCAACTCCTCCAACCCTGGCAACATCCTTATAAATCTTTTCTGATTCACTTCAGGTTTTACACCATTCTTGTCCAGTACAGCTACAACATGACCCCCCAACTCCTATAGTCAATTCTCTGACCAATAAAGGGAAGTATACCAAACAATCTCTTCACTAGTTTATCCACCTGCAACTCTACTTTAAAGGAGCTGTGAACTTGCAATTCAAGGTTTCTTTGTTTAGCAACACTCCCCAGGACTTTACTATTAAATGTATAAGTCCTGCTCTGATTTGCTTTTCCAAAATGCAGCACCTTGCATTTATCTAAATTAAACTCCATCTGCCACTCCTCGGCCCATTGGCCCATCTGATCCCAAGATCCCATTTTATTCTGAGGTAACCTTATATGCTGTCCACTGCACCTCCAATTTTTGTGTCATCTGCAAACTTACTAACTATGCTTCCTATGTTCACATCCAAATCATTTATATAAATGACAAAAAGTAGTGGACCCAGCACCAATCCTTGTGGCACTCCACTGCTCACAGGCCTCTAGTCTGAAAAGCAATCCTCCATCACCATCCTCTGTCTAGTGCTGTATTCAAATGGCTAGCTTTCCCTGTATTCCATGAGATTTAAACTTGCTAACCAGTGTCCCATGGGGAACTTTGTCAAATGCCTTACTGAAGTCCATATAGATCGCGTCCACTGCTCTGTCCTAATCAATTCTCTTTGTTACTTCTTCAAAAAACTCAATCAAATTCGTGAGATGTGATTTCCCACACACAAAGCCATGCTGACTATCCCAAATCTGTCCTTGCCTTTCCAAACACATGTACATGCTGTCCCTCATGATTCCCTTTAACAACTTGCTCACCACCAATGTCAGGCTCACCAGTCTATAGTTCTCTGTCTTTTTCTTACTGACTTTCTTAAATAGTGGCACCAGGTTAGCCAACCTCTAGAGTTCTGGCATCTCGCCTGTGACTATCAATGACGCAAATATCTCAGCAAGAGGCTCAGCAATGGCTTCCCTAACTTCCCACAGAGTTGCGGGGATTTATTCACTTTTATGCTTTTCAACACATCCAGCACCGCCACCTTTGTAATATGGACATTTTTCAAGATGTCACCATCTACATCCTTGCATTCTATATCTTCCATGTCCTTCTCCACAGTAAACACTGATGCAAAATACTTGTTTAGTATCTCCCCCATCTCTTGGATGTGCTCCACACATTGGCTACCTTGCTGATCTTTGAGGGGCCCTATTCTCTCCTTAGTTACCCTTTTGTCCTTAATGTATTTATAAAAACCCTTTGGATTCTCATTAACCTTTCTTGCTCTCCTGATTTCCCTCTTAAGTATACTCCTGCTGCCTTTATACTCTTCCAAGGATTCATTTGATCTCATACGCTTGACATATGCTTCCTTCTTTTTCTTAACCAAAACCTCCATTTCTCTAGTCATCCAGCATTCCCTATACCTACCACCCTTTCCTTTTACCCTAACAGGAATACACTTCCTCTGGACTCTTGTTATCTCATTTTTGAAGGGTTCCCATTTTCCAGCAGTCTAATTTTGGGTTATGATTTAATAGCAGTGTTCACAAATAGTGTAATTTTAAAAAAAAATGTTCTTCAGTTTGAATTTTCATTGAAATGTAGCCATGCTATTTTCGAGTTGATGTTGGTTGAAAACTAGCAAAAAATAACTGTACAAAAGATGACTGTTATTCTGAGACTATCTTTTGTCTGACCATTCCCAATTATGAAATAATACTGTGAACTGACAGTTCAGTCAATTTTCCCCAAATGTTTTATGTTCACATTAACAAAGCTGTTATTATTGTTTATCTATGAAATAACTTGTTGGTCAGTTGCAGAGTAGTAAAAACCATTATTACATACAAAGAACAAATTCTGTAAATTTTTAATTGGAAAGTTAGATTTTGAGAGGAGTTTTTTTAAAAATCTGTCATGCTGATAGTGAAATAAAGGTACCATGCTCCAAAATTCAATTTGATTTGTTATTAGATCAGATAAAATATTTGGCTAGCTGCTTTTAAATTTCTGGTGAAATAAAGAAGCATTGGGATTAAAATTTCTAACCAAGAATCAAGCTCCTAGATCAAGTCTTTCTGGAGGCTCTCCCACATCTCACCTATTGCCATTTCCAAACTCATCCCTTTCATGAGAACCACCTCTTTCTGCTTGATCAAATCCACTTGCCCTAAAACTGTGAACTCTCAAATTACTGTCTTAAATCTCATTCCAAAAGTTCTCTTTTTTTCAGACATCAGACTCCTGTATTAAAATTGGAGAAGTTCCACTTCTGAAGAAGGATCATTCGACTTGAAGCATCAGCTCTGTATTCTCTTCACGGATGCTGCCATATCTGCTGAGTTTCTCCAACAATTTTTGTTTTTGTTCACCATTTTTCTTCAATATTTCTTGTCTGTTTTACTGAATGTGCACATTCTGAGCTCCAATCCATGTTAACTTCATGAAAACAGAACAACTTCAACAATAGCATCTCTTTTCATTCCAGTGCTTTTTTTCATTCCTTCACAAGATGAGAGTACCACTGGCTAGTCCAGAATTTATTACTCATCCCTTATCGCACAGAGGGCAGTTAAGAGTCTACCATATCTCTGTGGATCAGGAGTCGCATGTTATCCAGTTCAGGTCAGAATGGCAGTTTTCTTCCCTAAAAGATGAGTTTTTCTGACAATTGATAATGGATTAATGATCATTACAGAACAACCTCAATTATCTGAACGAGACGGGTGGGGTGTATTTTTGGATAACTGAAAATTCGATTAATGGATTGTTCGGATAATGGATAGTGTTTTTGCAGGACCTTAAGATCTTGTTCAGACAATCTGAAATTTGGGTATTTGATGTTTGAATAATCGAGGTATTACTGGAGACTTTTAATTCCAGATTTTTTAAAAATGGAATTCAAACTTCACCATCTACACTCAGGCCGTTAGGACAATACCTGGGTCTCTGGAATAACAGTCCAGAGAATATATCACTAGGCCGTCACCTCTCCTATTTCATCTGTAGATCTCATTAACAATGCATATTTGCCCCCTTAAGTTTTGTCAATTTTCATGTCATCTTTGTCAACAACAACTGCAGATATTCAGTCTTTTTACATGTTTTATGTAGACACTCATCTCTACCTCTCCACAATCATCTTCTGTACACTCCACAATCATCATACTTAACTGATTTACAGATTTGGATGAGCCTTGATTGTCTCTAAGCGTACATTGCCTTCAACCTCAACACAAACTCCACACCCTTTCTGTCAATCCTTTGTCCCTTCCTGCTCACTGTCTCAGACCAAACAAGATTATCTGCAGCTTTGGCATTCTGTTAAATGCCAACCTGAGTTGTCCCTGCTATATAAAAGCGAAATACGACAGAAGCTGGAAGTTTGAGATGAAAACAGTGAACCCAACAGGTTTGGCAGAATTGCAGAGAGAGAAACAGGAAAATCACATCCATTTGATGACTGCTCATCAGAACACTAAATTCTGGTTCTGAGGAAAAGTCATGGACCCAAAACATTGATTATACTTCTCCCAGAGCAAATACTCCCTGACTTGCTGAATATTCCAGCATTTTCTGCTTTTTAGTCCACCCTTGTATTGTGTCCTTCACAAAGCTTCCACAACATCAGTCATTATTTCTGAACATTTGTTGAAATATTCAAAAGTGTCTTTGTTAGGCCCATGCTTGATTATTCAGTGCTCCATTCATTAGCTTCCAATCCTACCCCTCCATAAACTTTGTTCAATCAAAATTTGGTTCCTCTATATGCTGAGTTGCAAAGGCTTGTGATTCTCCAATTAGAAATTCTTAAACTGTGCATAAATTGCTTCCTGATTGTGTTCACCTCTTCCTCTGAAATGTCATCTTGTCCCAAATTACCTCCAGAGCCTCTGTTTCTTTGCTTTGAACCTATAGACCAATTGTTTCCTTGCTCTTTCTCCATCCCTACTTAAAGCTCCGAGTTAATGTCGGAGAACACATAATTAATCCGTTGTCACCAGCAATATTTCTGCAATGAGTACATGGATAATCCTGCAATTTTAGTCTTGGTCTTCTGGTTCATTAATAATTGAATGCTCTTCATGCCTCTAGTTTGAAACCATGACAAATGATGCCACAGTGCATTTTGTGTTAACACATATCTCAGGCCTATATTCAGGAACATTTTTATGTTACCAGCCTTTTTGACATCCCTTGAATATTTTCTGTTCTTCTAATTTGGCATCTATAGCTAGAAGCAAGCTACATTCTTGCAGTTCTAAGAGGCTTGTTGTTTTGCATTACTTACTGTTGGGGGTCATTTAGTTAAGTTAGTTGGACAACAGGTTTGTGAGCTTTAGTGTGAATCCAATAGTATGAATTCATTTGCCCCACTGGATGGGGTTACCATGAAGGTTCCTCCTTCTCAACTTCTTCCCCTCACCTGAGGTGTGGGGACCTTTGTGTTAAACTACTACCAGTTACATCTCTCTTGAAAGAGAGAGCAGCCCTGTGGTGAAATTTTAAACCTCAACTCTGCAACAAATTCTGTGTCTTAACACAGTCAAATATGAATTCATCATCTTAAAGAAATATTTGAAGGTTTATCAGCTGCATTCAAGTTGTTGGATTTTGCTGAGTTTTGTGGAAGTCCTTGGAATTTTTTTTTAAATTGCTATTCAGAGTTGGTTAAGTCAACTGTAGCAGATGTAGCACATTTCTTCTAACTTCAAGGCTGAGACCACACGTTCCCAGTCATGGATGTTGTAATTTTCATTCACTTTGGCTTGCTGCATGTCAGACAGATAACTCAAAGCAAGAAAACCTGTTTGAAGATGGAGAGACAAGGCAAGAAGTACTCTCAATAGGAGGCTATAACCATCCTGATATCCACAATCTACGGGTGGGATTGCCATCCTCAAGCTGCGACAGGTTCAGTGTTTGATATGTCACCATTTATGAAGTTAAAAATCAAACAACACCAGGTTATAGTCCAACAGGTTTATTCGGAAGCACTAGTTTTTGGAGCGCTGCTCCTTCACCAGGTGGTTGTGAATGAAGGAGATGCTGACTGAACTTTGCCATCTCTCGCAGTTGAGATGACTTTACCTTACCTGCTGTTATGGTTTTTCTTCAATGGACTTAGCTAACAAAAGCAAAAATGCATATATACACTGACGTTCAGAAGATAACTTTATTTACAAGTTTTCTAGGACCATTTTGTTTTCCTGTCTTATAACACATTGCCCAAAATTAGATTACACGCACTACTTCAGATTTTAGTGACTCAGTTCTCCCTCTGCTGGCCATTGGTTGCATTGAACATGATTAAAATCATCCCTCACCTCCTGCTATTAAAAGGGTTTGTGTTTTTTATGAATGTTTGAATACCCCAGAACAAAGTGTACGTTTCAGAAGATCAAACATTCTTTGCCCCAATGAAGTGCTTAAGTAACCTCTTTGTTTTCTCCAAACAATTTCAAATGAGTTTGGACATCCTGTTGGGGTTATACAAGACATTAGTAAGGCTTCTTTTGGAATACATTGTGCAGTTCTGGTCACCCTGTTATAGAAAGGATATTATTAAACTGGAGAGGGCTCAGAAAAGAATTACCAGCATGTTGCTGGGAATGGAGGGGGTGAGGTACAAGGAGAAGCTAGATAGGCTGGGACCTTTGTCATTGGAGCATAAGAGGTTGAGGGGTGACCTTTATTGAAGTTTTTAAAATCATGTGAGGCATAGATAAAGTGAATAACAAAGATCTTTTGCCTAAGCTGGGAGAATTCAAAACTGGGGGGACATTTTTAAGCTGAGAGGAGAAAAATGTTTTAATTTTTGCATCTATCTTATGCTTCATGGAATCACTAAAACTGCAGAGTGAAGCTGAAAATTCGGGTTGTAATCCCCTGGGATGGCTTAACTTTAGAAATAATTGAATAAATATATAAATATACAGATTTCTTTGATAAAATCCAGATTTTAAAAAGAATTGCCCCTGGAATTCCCAAGGCAATGTTAATTAAAGCAACAGATCCAATTGTATGAACTATGAATAGGTTAGAATTTGCATTAGTTTATTTTTTTATAGCCTGTGACACAGTGGGTGGTGTCCTGCCTCTAACCAACTGTTAAAAACCCAGTTCAGAACTTCATGGCTAAAGAAAGTACAAACATTATGCAGCCAAACCGATTGTTTATTAACTTGCAAATAGTTCCAACACTTGCCAATGACAGACCATAAGAGTGGAAGAGGTTTCTAGTCATCCAGTGGACATGAATGTAGAAGTACAAGTTGCCAAAGCAATCCTGAATGATCTGTAACACATCACCACCACTATTTGTATTATTTTTTTATTTCAAAAATATACTTTATTCATATATATTTAATCTATACAATTGGACATGTCATCATTCTGTAAACATTCCATTTCTTTGCATATCGAAACAGGGTGATCATTCGTATTCACAGGTTGGTGCGATTCCATTGAGCTGAGGCGCCAGCGGAGCCCAAATGACTGCGCGGGCCCCCTGTTCTTCTTAGGCAGGCAGATGTTAGACGGTGGTCTTTCCCCACCGCTCCTTGGCGGCAGCTGCCCCAAGCTTCAGCGCGTCCCTCAACACGTAGTCCTGGACCTTGGAATGTGCCAGTGTACAACACTCAGTCGGGGTCAACTCCTTCAGCTGGAAGATCAACAGGTTTCGGACCACCCAGAGAGCGTCCTTCACCGAGTTGATGATCCTCCAGGCGCAGTTGATGTTCGTCTCGGTGTGCGTCCCGGGGAACAGGCTGTAGAGCACGGAGTCCCGCGTCACGGCGCTGCTCGGGACGAACCTCGACAGACACCACTGCATTCCTCTCCAGACTTCCTCTGCATAGGCACATTCCAGAAGGAGGTGTGTGACAGTCTCGTTCCCCCCCGCAGCCGCTTCGAGGGCAGCGTGCGGTGCGGCAGAGAGTCCGGGCGTGCATAAATGATCTCACAGGCAGAGCCCTTCTCACCACCAGCCAAGCCATGTCTTGGTGCTTGTTGGAAAGTTCTGGCGATGAGGCATTCTGCCAAATGGCTTTGACAGTCTGCTCAGGGAACCGCTCGACAGGATCTGCCCTCTCCTTTTCCCGAAGGGTCTCAAGGACACAATGTGCTGACCACTTCCTGATGGACTTGTGGTCAAAGGTGTTTTTCTTGATAAATTTCTCCACGAAGGACAGGTGGTACGGAACGGTCCAACTACTCGGAGCGTTCCGCGGCAGCGAGGCCAGGCCCATCCTTCGCAACACCGGGGACAGGTAGAACCTCAGTACGTAGTGACACTTGGTGTTTGTGTACCGGGGATCCACGCACAGCTTGATGCTGCCACACACAAAGGTGGCCATCAGGGTGAGGGTTGCATTGGGTGTGTTTTTTCCCCCATTGCACCGGTCTTTGTACATTACATCTCCTCGGACCCGGTCCATCTTTGATCTCCACACGAAGTGGAAGATGGCCCGGGTGACTGCGGCGGCACAGGTTCTGGAGATAGGCCAGACCTGTGCCACGTATAACAATACAGAGAGTACCTCACACCTGATGACCAGGTTCTTACCCGCGATGGAGAGCGACCGTTGCTCCCATCTGCCTAGTTTCTGTCTCACCTTCCTGATCCGCTCCTCCCAGGTCTTGGCGCACGCCCCAGCCCCCCCAAACCAAATACCCAGCACCTTCAGGTGGTCAGTCCTGACGGTGAAGGGGATAGAGGATTGGTTGGCCCAGTTCCCGAAGAGCATGGCTTCGCTCTTGCCTCGGTTTACCTTGGCCCCCGAGGCCCGTTCGAACTGGTCACAGATGCACATGAGTCTGTGCACGGACAGCGGATCCGAGCAGAAAACAGCGACGTCGTCCATGTACAGGGAGGCCTTAACCTGCAGACCCCCACTGCCAGGAATAGTCACCCCTCTCAGGCTCGCATCCTTCCTGATGGCTCTATGCAACACACAAACAAGGCAGGAGAGAGAGGGCAGCCCTGCCTGACTCCAGATCTGACTGGGAAGCTATCTGATTCCCACCCATTGATTGAGACTGCACTGACAATGTTGGTGTAGAGCAGTCTGATCCAATTAGCGATTCCCTCCCCGGAGCCCATTTTGTAGAGGACATCCCTCATATACGTATGCGATATCCTGTCAAAGGCTTTCTCCTGGTCCAGGCTGATGAAGCAGGTGTCCACCCCCCTGTCCTGCACGTAGGCAATCGTATCTCTGAGGAGTGCGAGACTCTCAGCGATCTTCCTGCCCGGTACAGCACAGGTTTGGTCAGGGTGAATCACCGATCCCAGAGCAGACCTGACCCGGTTGGCGATGACCTTTGACAAGATTTTGCAGTCTGTGTTTAACAGTGAGATCGGTCTCCAATTTCTAATTTCTTCCCTCTCCCCCTTCCGCTTGTAGATGAGGGTGATGATGCCTTTCCTCATGGATTCACTCATGGTACCTGCCCGAAGCATACTGACATACACCTCCAGCAGGTCCTGACCAATCAAGTCCCGAAGAGCGGAATAGAGCTCGACCGGTAAGCCGTCGCTTCCGGGAGTTTTATTCTTTTCGAAGGACTCGAGGGCCTTGGTCAGCTCATCCAGAGATAGCGGCTGGTCCAGCCTCTCTCGTGTTCCGTCGTCTAGGACCTCCTTGATAGAGGACAGGAACGACTGGGAGGCCGCGCTGTCGGTTGGCTTCGAGTCATACAGACTGGCATAGAAGGATTTGCTGATCCTCATGATGCCAGCCTGAGATGTATTATTGTGTTAACCTGCATATTATGTGAAGTAGGATTCCCATTGCAGACTGGCACATTCCAAGGTCCAGGACTACATGCTAAGGGACACACTAAAGGTTAGGGTGGCTGTAACTAAGGTGCAGTGAGGAAAGACCACTAAGATCTTTCTGCCGAAGTCCAATGAATGCCTATTCAGTTGTCAGATACCCTTGTTGCCTGAAAATGTGAATATTTTCTTCCTGCATGAGGTAAAAAATGCCTTTGTAATTTGTATGATTTGGAGATGCCGGTGTTGGACTGGGGTGTACAAAGTTAAAAGTCACACAACACCAGGTTATAGTCCAACAGGTTTAATTGGAAGCACACTAGCTTTCGGAGCGACGCTCCTTCATCAGGTGATTGTGGAGGGCTCAATCCTAACACACAGAATTTATAGTAAAAATTTACAGTGTGATGTAACTGAAATTATACATTGAAAAATTGATTGTCTGTTAAGCCTTTCATCTGTTAGAAAACAGTGATAGTTTCACTTCTTTCATGTGTAAATCATAAAACTTTTTTTTTAAAAAGTTGCATTCTTGGGTTAGCTGTTAACAATGGTGATAACTAGACAATATGTTGAAGGTGTTGGTCCCCGTGTTCTCTATCTATGCCATGATGTTTAGATTGATTCCCTCCCAGCTGGGGAACACCTCAGTGGTCCAGGACATTCAGCCTCGGACTTTCAGGTGACCATCCTCCAAGGTGGACTTCGGAGGCAGCAGAGAAAAGTGGCTGAACAGAGGCTGATAGCTAAGTTCCGTACCCATAGGGAGGGCCTCAACCGGGACCTTGGGTTCATGTCACATTACAGGTGACCACCATTGCACTACACACACACACAGATACTCCTACACACACACACTCACACACACACAGAGGCACTTCTATACACACATACACACAGACACACATAAACACAGACATGCACACAGACACCCATACACACCCTTACAGACACACACACTCCCACACTCACACATGCACCCCTCACAGACTTAAGACACTCTGCACTCACTATACACACATACACTTTCTCACACTCACAACCCTCAATCCAGACAGACAGACACACACACACACACACACACACAGACAAAAATCCACATGCACGCATATATCTTGTGGGGTGAATTTGTACTTGCAGGGTTACATTGCACTTTCCTCAAAAACTGCACGCATTCATATAGATTTCTGAGCTCAAATACTGCATGAATTTATGTAAAACTCCATTATCTCACTTTTTAGATTAGAATCAATCTAAACATCATGGCATAGACAGAGAACACAGGGGGCTAACACCTTCAACATATTGTCTAGCTATCACCATTGTTAACAGCTAACCCAAGAATGCAACTTTTTTTTAAAAAAGTTTTGTGATTTACACATGAAAGAAGTGAAACTATCACTGTATTCTAACAGATGAAAGGCTTAACAGACAATCAATTTTTCAATGTATATTTCAGTTACATCACACTGTAAATTTTTGCTATAAATTCTGTGTGTTAGGATTGAGCCCTCCACTACCACCTGATGAAGGAGCATCGCTCCAAAAGCTAGTGTGCTTCCAATTAAACCTGTTGGACCATAACCTGGTGTTGTGTGCTTTTTAACTTTGTAATTTGCAATTGCATGATAGCACTATGGGATAAAAAATTCCAATGTATCATTTGTGTTTCATTTTCCTTTTTGGAAAGACTGGACAAATCAGAATGAGAGCATTTATATATATATATATATATATATATATATAGTTATAGACGGTTCTCTAAATGAATAAAATATATTTTTGCAATAAAAATTACTTGGAGTAGATTAATCCTATAAATGCCTATATGCATGTGAAAACTGGGGAAATTATTTACTGGGTTACTGTGCTTTGTAAATTTAAAGTCAAGGTTGTATTTATTGAAACAAAAGTGTGATAATTGCACTTTATATCCAAATCTCTGAATTCTGACTTTGTGAGATTAAGTTGGTTTTTGACCCTCACTATTTTTCCTTCCTCTTCCTTTCCCATTTATCCAAAGTGAAAGTCTAATTTGTTCGTTTCTTCACCTACAACTCTTCCTTTAACTCCCTGTGCAACAGTGACTGCCATGAGGAATCAATCAATTTCAATGCCTCCATGAAGGGAGAGAGCACACTTAGAAATGATATCTTGAATGCACGTCTGTTCTTCTTTGCATGAGTGAGGTTCAGCTCAGTCAGTAGTCCAAGGGAAAAAATTATGGAAAAGAATTAACTGCGGATGAAGTGGTCACAGAATTCTCTGGAGAGGGGCTAGTTGACATGGATTTGTGTTGGAGTAGATCTGAGATCATAAGAAAAATGACTTATCTTGCTCTTTGCATTTTTCCAAGTGCTTTCCACAATATTGTCACTTCTGAAATGCAGTCAGTATTATGACAAAAAGCATAGACTCAGGTGGTTTTAAGAGTGGCGGAGTAGATGTCATAGAGTCAGAGAGATCTACAACACAGAAACAGACCCTTCAGTCCAACTTGTCCATGCTGACCAGATATCCCAACCTAATCCAGTCCCATTTACCAGCAGTTGGCCCTTATCCCTCTAAACCTTTCCTATTCATGTACCTATCCAGATGTCTTTCAAATATTGTAATTGTACCAGGTTCCACCACTTCCTCTGGTAACTCATTCCATACACACACCACCCTTTGTGTGAAAAAGTTGTCCTTATGGTCCCTTTTAAATCTTTCCCCTCTCACCCTAAACTTATGCCCTGTAGTACTGGACTCTTCAACCCAGGGAAAAGACCTTGTCTATTCACCCATGCCATGCCACTCATGATTTTATAAATCTCTATAAGGTCACTGCTCAGCCTCTGACACTCCAGGTAAAAAAATACCCAACCTATTCAACCTCTCCCTATAGCTCAAACCCTTCAACCCTGGCAATATCCTTGTAAGTGTTTTCTGAACTATTTCAAGTTTCACAACATCCCTCCTATAGGAGGGAGACCAAAATTGCACACAATATTCCAGAAGTGGCCTAATCAATATCCTGTACAGCTGCAACATGACCTCCCAACTCCTGTACTCAATGCTCTGATCAATAAAGGAAAGCATACTAAATGCCTTCTTCACTATCCTATCTACCTGAGACTCCACTTTCAAGGAACTATGAACCTGCACTCCAAGATCTCTTTGTTCAGCAATACTCCATAGGATCTTACCATTAAGTGTATAAGTCCTGCTCTGATTTGCTTTTCCAAAATGCAGCATGTCGCATTTATCTAAATTAAACTTTATCTGCCACTCCTCGGCCCATTGGCCCATCTGATCAAGATCCTGTTGCACTCTTGAGGTAACCTTCTTTGCTGTCCACTACACCTCCAATTTTGATGTCATCTGCAAACTTACTAACTATACCTCCTATGTTCACATCCAAATCATTTACATAAATGATAAAAAGCAGTGGACCCAACACTGATCCTTGTAACACACCACTGACCACCGGCCTTCAGTCTGAAAAGCCCTCCACCACCACCCTCTGTCTTCTAGCTTTGAGCCAGTTCTGTGTCCAAATGGCTAGTTCTCCCCATATTTCATGAGATCTAACCTTGCTAACTAATCTACATGTTGACATCTTTCAGACACAAAAGCATAAGGCAAACTCCAGTAACGTTTTGAGGGGAAATGATGGTTCTTCTACTCAATGCACAGCATTTCCAAATGATTGGAAAATTTATAATTTATAACCTTTCCACATTGCATAGTATCATAGTTTTGTGAGGTTTTTCGGTCCATAGTCTTAAGTGCTGGTCATTAAGCACTTATCCACTCTAATGCCTTTTCCAGCACCTGACTCATAGTCTTATATACTATGGAATCTCAAGTGTGCATCTAAATAGTTTTTAAATGTCTTGAGTGTTCCTGCCTTGACCACCTAGTTTTTTAGACAATAAGTTCTAGATACCCACTGCACTCATTGTGGGGAAAAAAATCCTCCAATCCTCTCTAAACCTCCTGCTCCATACCTTAAATATGTACCCTCTGAGGAGATATGAGAGGTTGTTGGCGGATAGGATCAGGGTAAACCCTAAAGTTTCTATAGGTATTTAAGGAATAAAAGAATGACGAGAGTAAGATTAGGGCCAATCAAGGATAGTAGTGGGAAGTTGTGTGTGGAGTCAGAGGAGATAGTGGAAGCACTAAATGAATATTTTTCGACAGTATTCACTCTAGAAAATAACAATGTGGTCGAGGAGAATACTGAGATACAGGCTACTAGACTAGGTGGGGCTGAGGTTCACAAGGAAGAGGTATTAGAAATCCTACAGATTGTGAAAATAGGTAAGTCCCCTGGGCCGGATGGGATTTATCCTAGGATCCTCTGGGAAGCCAAGGAGGAGATTGCCGAGCCTTTGGCATTGATCTTTAAATCGTCATTGTCTACAGGAATAGTGCCAGAAGACTGGAGGATAGCAAATGTGGTTCCCCTGTTCAAGAAGGGGAGTAGAGACAACCCTGGTAATTATACACCAGTGAGCCTTACTTCAGTTGTTGGTAAAGTGTTAGAAAAGGTGATAAGAGATAGGATTTACAATCATCTAGAAAAGAATAATTTGATTAGGGATAGTCAGCACGGTTTTGTGAAGGGTAGGTCATGCCTCACAAACCTTATTGACTTCTTTGAGAAGGTGACAAAACAGGTAGATGAGAGTAAACCGGTTGATGTGATGTATATGGATTTCAGCAAGGCATTCGATAAGGTTCCCCACAGTAGGCTATTGTACAAAATGCGGAGGAATGGGATTGTGGGAGATATAGCAGTTTGGATCAGTAATTGGCTTTCTGAAAGAAGACAGAGGGTGGTGGTTGATGGGAAATGTTCATCCTGGAGTCCAGTTACGAGTGGTGCACTGCAAGGGTTGGTGTTGGGTCCACTGCTGTTCATCATTTTTATAAACGACCTGGATGAGGGCGTAGAAGGGTGGGTTAGTAAATTTGCAGACGACACCAAGGTCGGTGGAGTTGTGGATAGTGACGAAGGATGTTGTAGGTTACGGAGAGACATAGAAAAGCTGCAGAGCTGGACTGAGAGGTGGCAAATGGAGTTTAATGCGGACAAGTGTGAGGTGATTCACTTTGGTCGGAGTAACTGGAATGCAAAATACTGGCCAAATGGTAAGATTCTTGGTAACATAGATGAGCAGGGAGATGTCGGTGTCCATGTACACAGATCCTTGAAAGTTGCCACCCAGGTTGACAGGGTTGTTAAGAAGGCATACAGTGTTTTGACTTTTATTAATAGAGGGATCGAGTTCCGGAACCATGAGGTTATGCTGCGGCTGTACAAAACTCTGGTGTGGCCGCACTTGGAGTAATGTGTACAGTTCTGGTCACCACATTATAAGAAGGATGTGGAAGCTTTGGAAAGCGTGCAGAGGAGATTTGCTAGGATGTTGCCTGGTAGGGAGGGAAGGTCTTATGAGGAAAAGCTGAGGGACTTGACGCTGTTTTCGTTAGAGAGAAGGTTGAGAGGTGACTTAATAGAGACATATAAGATAATCAGAGGGTTAGATAGGGTGGACAGGGAGAGCCTTTTTCCAAGAATGGTGATGGCGAGCATGAGGGGGCATAGCTTTAAATTGAGGGGTGATAGATATAGGACAGATGTCAGAGGTAGTTTGTTTACTCAGAGAGTAGTAAGGGTATGGAATGCTTTGCCAGCATCGGTAGTAGATTCACCAACTTTAAGTACATTTAAGTCGTCATTGGACAAGCATTATGGACGTACATGGAATAGTATAGGTTAGATGGGCTTCAGATTGGTATCACAGGTCAGTGTAACATCAAGAGCCGAAGGGCCTGTACTGTGCTGTAATGTTCTATGTTCTATGTTATTGACCCTCTGCTAAGGAGAAAGAAACTCCCTATCTATCCTGTCTTTGCCTCTCAGAACTTTGTGTATCTCAATCAAACAGCCCTCAGTCTTCTCCACTCTAAGGAAAACATCCCCAGATTATCAAGTCTCCCTTCATAACTGAATTGCTCAAGCCCAATCAACATCCTGGTGAATTTCTTCTCGTGCAGCCATGTTCTTTCAATAATGTGGAGACTCCTAAAATATTTATTTTGAAATGACAACAAAGATGGATTGAGTGTCAACAGTGAAGCACCAGCAAGTGGGGTGAACAATAGGTGGATACAAGAAACTAGGCCCCAGGCGCGGGATGGAGCAAAAGTATCAGTAAAAGGAATGGACGGTGTGTCAATGGCAATCAACAGTTGATCTTCCATAATTACACCGGCACCACTCCCCACCTCTTCCTCCGCTACATTTTTGACTGCATTGGCGCCACCTCGTGCTCCCGCAAGGAGGTTGAGCAATTCATCAACTTCACCAACACATTCCACCTTGACCTTAAATTTACCTGGACCATCTCTGACACCTCCCTCCCCTTCCTGGACCTCTCCATCTCCATTAATGACGACTGACTTGATACCGACATTTTTTACAAACCCACCGACTCTCACAGCTACCTGGATTACACCTCTTCCCACCCTACCTCCTGCAAAAATGCCATCCCGTATTCCCAATTCCTCCACATTTGCCTTTTCTGCTCCCAGGAGGACCAGTTCCACTACAGAACACACCAGATGGCCTCCTTCTTTAGAGATCGCAATTTCCCTTCCCACGTGGTTAAAGATGCCCTCCAACACATCTCGTCCACATCCCGCACCTCTGCCCTCAGACCCCACCCCTCCAACCATAACAAAGACAGAACGCCCCTGGTGCTCACCTTCCACCCCACCAACCTTCGCATAAACCAAATCATCTGCCGACATTTCCGCCACCTCCAAACAGACACTACTACCAGGGATATATTTCCCTCCCCACTCCTTTCCACCTTCTGCAAAGACCGTTCCCTCTGTGACTACCTGGTCAGGTCCACGCCCCCCTACAACCCACCGTCCCATCCTGGCACCTTCCCCTGCCACCGCAGGAATTGCAAAACCTGCGCCCACACCTCCTCCCTCACCTCCATCCAAGGCCCTAAAGGAGCCTTCCACATTCATCAAAGATTTACCTGCACATCCACCAATATCATTTATTGTATCCATTGCTCCCGATGCGGTCTCCTCTACATTGGGGAGACTGGACGCCTCCTAGCAGAGCACTTTAGGGAACATCTCTGGGACACCCGCACCGATTAACCACACCGTCCTGTGGCCCAACATTTCAACTCCCCCTCCATTCTGCTGAGGACATGGAGGTCCTGGGCCTCCTTCACTGCTGCTCCCTCACCACCAGATGCCTGGAGGAAGAATGCCTCATCTTCCGCCTCGGAACACTTCAACCCCAGGGCATCAATATGGGCTTCAACAGTTTCCTCATTTCCCCTTCCCCCACCTCACCCCAGTTCCAAACTTCCAGCTCAGCACTGTCCCCATGACTTGTCCTACCTGCCTATCTTCTTTTCCACCTATCCACTTCACCCTCCCCCCTGACCTATCACCTTCATCCCCTCCCCCACTCACCTATTGTACTCTATACTACTTTCTCCCCACCCCCACCCTCCTCTCACTTATCTCTCCACCCTTCAGGCTTCCTGCCTGTATTCCTGATGAAGGGCTTTTGCCCGAAACATCGATTTTACTGCTCCTCGGATGCTGCCTGAACTGCTGTGCTCTTCCAGCACCACTAATCCAGAATCTGTCAATGGCAATATCTGGAGGAGCATTGGACAGTAAAAAGAAGCCTTCTCCAGGCCCTGCAATGAGGTGCCTTCCCAGTGGCCTAGCATGGCAGTTTTCAGTGGTGGTTTCTGGCCCAGTATTCCAGGTTGTGGTGCTGGAAAAGTACATCAGGTCAGGCATCAATCGTGGAGCAAGAGAATTGATGTTTCGGGCATAAACCTTTCGCCTAATGAAGGGCTTTTGCCCAAAACATCGATTTGCCTGCTCCTCAGGTGCTGCCTGACCTGGTGTGCATTTCCAACATGACACACTTGACTTTGATCCTAACTTTCTCTCAGTATTCCAGCAGTCTGGTGTGGCTGTCTCATCTCTGTTGTGTCTTCAGGATATTCCATCGTTCTTTAATCAGCTTTTCCCAAGCTCAGAAACCTTTAACTGAACTTGATGGACTTGTTTTAATTTTAATTTTCTTCTTATTATATATGACTTCTGTCATTAATATATGCATATGGTAGGGTGACTTATAAAACTTCTCACTATTTTATTTACGTAAAAGTGCACGTGACAACAAATTTTTACTCTATTCTAATTTATATTCTATTCTAATGCTTGGTATCTTTGGATTTGATTATTTAAAAATTTGAGAAAGATGGGATAGCTTAGTCCAATTGAAAAAATGCAGCCAAAAGCAGTTTTTATTTTGTATGAAGAACAGGGTGGGTTTTGCTCAGATTGGCTTAACTTGTGTTTTCTAGAGATTACTTTTGACATGATGTGTCAGGATAATCTGTTGCGTGGTTTCCGAAGTGCATTAAGTAAAGATATATTTTCAAATTGTCCTAACTAAGCTGCTATTGTTATACCTACATCCAGCACAGTAGCTGAAACCTAGATGTTGGGTGGGGACAGAGCAGAGGAACTGCTCCTGACGATGTGGGAACAGGGCTCGGGGCTGGAAGCAATAAGTAGGTAATAGGAGGGGAGATGTGGAAAAGAAATGAAAGAACACACTTGCCTTTACACCATTAAAACAACAGACTGGAAATTCAGTCAGTCCAGGGTCAGTCTGAAAATTATATTCCTTGTACAGCTCCTTACGCAGCATCTGTTTTACATTGGCTTTATTTTGGATTCATGAAAGCAAAAGTGTATTTCATCAAATGTAATGTGTTTCATTAAACATGTAAAAAAAATTACATTTATGTAGCACCTTTTCATGATCTCAAGAATCTCCAAATAATTTCTACAGCCCATTAAATACTTCTGAATTACTATCATTATTGCAATGTAGGAAATAATGTTACCAATTTACTCACAACAAGTTCCCTAAAAGCAGAAATATAATATGATGAGAGAGTCTGTTGGTTGAGGCATAACTATTGGTAAAGACATGCATCCTTCTTCAAAATATTGTCAGGGGATGTTGAAAGGTTGTTTCCAAATTCTTCCTCTTGTGATAAGGATCTTTTAATGTAAATATTTACTTCTCACATGCTGAATATATATTGATATCATGCAATTATTATTTCTATTTTATTGAAGTAATTTAGTCACCATAGGAATGAGCCTTTAACTTAATGGTCTCATCCTTGCTCTGAGTCAGAAACACAATGGGTAAAGAGAGCCCCAATTAGTTCAGATATATGGAGTTCCTGGTATGAATTCTGGTTATCATTCACTGGGGTACATGCATCCAATGCATGCTGATGACCCTTTTGTTAAATTAATTGTGCAAATCCATAAACCCCTTCCACCATGTTTTCTTTTAGTTCAGTGTTGCATGGAATGCAATTGTCATCATCAAAGTCCACATTTGTTTCTCATTCCCTATTGCCTTCAATGATGGTGGGAGCCATTGCAGTGTAGCCATACAAAAAGATGCTGTTAAAAAAGGAGTTTAGAATTTTGACACAGTAATAATGAAGTGACAGTAACATTGCTTCAGGTCTTGGTGATGTACTGCTTGGAGGATAGCTTGAGATATTGGTCTTCCCATGCATTTGCAGTCCTGTCTTTCTGAGTCTTCCAGGTCACTGATCTAGGATATGCAAATGGAAGCATGGAAATCTGACACTGTAGAAGCAGGCCATTCGGCTCATCGAGTCCACACCAACCTTCCGAAGAGCATTCCATTCAGAGCTATCCCCTTACCCTATCCCTGTAACCCTGCATTTCCCATGGTCAATTCAACTAACTTGTACATCCCTTGGACTGTGGGAGGAAACCAGAACACTTGGCAGAAATCCATGCCAACACAGGGAGAACATGCAAAATCCACACAGACAGTCACCCAAGATTGGAATCAAACCCAACTTCCTGGCACTATGAGGCAACAGTGCTAACCACTGGGCCACTGTGACAGAGGCTTGGTAGTTTGTTGCACTACATCTTGTACTTGGCACATATTGCTGCCACAGTGTGTTGGTGGCGAAAGGAGTGAATGTTGATATTGGTGAATGAAATGGACACTGAAAATGTTTTTGACTGGTACAAAGATTATTATATACATGGAGGAGTATTCACTGTTCAGGTTATCTGCTTATTGTTAATCAGCCAGTGCAGCATCTCTTCACACAACTTTGAAGGGGAAAAACGTCTTGAATTATCCAGACCCTCCATTTTTCTTTGACCATGTTAGTGTCAATCTTGTCAGCTAAATTAGATCTAAATTATAGTTACCCTCGTAGTCACAGTGATTCAGCAGCTCCTTTTTACGCAAGTCCTGGAGAAAAGGCAATTGAGTACTATGTAAAGTGGCTCATCAAATTGTCATGAGCACATTTTGCACTATTACCAAAGAACAATTTTAACCTCTTCAGCTGCAGCCGAACCATAAATTGTGCCATTTACTACCATCTTTGTTTCGTAGCTAAGGGCTCATTCGAATTAATATATGATGCCAGATCAATAGTTCCCATCAGCAGTTGACTAGATTAGATTAGATTAGATTACCTACAATATGGACGTTGTCTAAACTATTGTTTAAAGTTGGCTTATTATACAGAATTCAATACCCCAAATGAAAAACAGGAGAAACTAAACCATTCAGTAATAAATTCTTTATTGATTTGAAATTCTGAACAGTTAAAGCTGATTAGAATACAATCATTCTAGACCAATGTTGACTATAATTAAGTTCTTTGACACTGAGTGCTCAATCTATGTTTGAGTTATGCTGGCACACAACATGTTAAGTGCTTACATCACAAGGTAAACAAACAAATTTAATAAACACTAGACTGCACATTTGATAGCTCTTAGTCATTGTACTTCAGTAGATATTCTTAAATTTAGCATGATTATTTCAATGAACATACAATATTTCTAAATTAGCATTTCAAAGTTTTATGTAGTGTTTTGATATCAATAATACAATATACAATACTTAATGCATGTAAATGAAGTCTAATCAGCCAGCCAGAAATCTATTGTTAGTCAGAATTAACTACATTAAGAGAAGGAATGAACTATTCAGCTATCTGAGCCTGCTTTGCTGTGCAATAAGACCATAAATGATCTGCATCTCAGTGCATTTACCCAACCTGCTTCTTTATACAAGACAAAATGGTAATGGACTGCACACTCTGATATAGAAATGTAAAAAATGTTCTAGATTTATCATTAGACTGAAGTGGACTAGAGTTTTCATGCCGACTTGATCAATATTAAGCAATGAGATTACAAGTGAAGTTAGAAATGTAAATGAACTTCACGCTTTTCCAAAGGAAGTCCCAGAAAGGAGTTGTGGGTGTGAGATTTTAAAAGATAATTGTTTTAATCTGTATCTTGAACCTCTTCAATGTTAAATGGAGCAGGTGACCTCCTAATATTTTTCCTGGATGGTAAACCAATGTGACCTGTTTGCCACGGGGACTGGGGCCCCAAGGGATGAAACTCAAATGCCTGCTTTCCCAAGTGGAGAGAGAAAGGAGCAGCTAACTTTCTGACTAATTCTGAGGACAGAATTTAATGCCTTCTCTTGAGGCAGATTTGTTGTTCAGTGGGGCATTTGATCATGGGATTCTGAACCTTCCTGTCTCTATCCTGATTAAGTCTAGGGTGGGAAGGCTTGTTGATTACTTTTTCCAGAACAAATTGAGCCCCTTAATTGGATATTTAATGCCCACTGTGGGCATAATCCTACTGCCACTGGCATTAATCCAGCAGTAGGTAAGAGTTTCACCATGTGGGGAGCATGAAGAGGAAACCCTTTTGATAATGCCTATTCAAAAGGGGTCTCTCACTCAAAGCCACAATATCTGATTGATGAATCTAGCATTGAGAAATGAGGGGAATGAGGCTAAGAATGGTACTTCTGCCTTTGATGACAAACTCCCTTCCCATGGTCTCTGATTCATGACCTCTCTCCAATGATCACTGGCCTGGCTCCCTCAGAGATGCTGAGCCTTGGGGACCACAGGATGCATGATCAGCAGTTACCACTGCTTTCCACTGCAACAATGTACAGCTGCCAGCCTTTGATATGCCAGCAGCTGTGATAGGCATTGTTTCCACGTTTTGAATCCAGAAAATGGCAGCTATACTGCAGTTATGTACCTGATCAGATTTCATTCAATAGGTGTCCCAAAAATGGGCAATATCAGGCTCTCAAGCTGGTGAAGCAGACCACTTTTATTCTACGCAGAGACCAAAATCCCAAAGAGAGAGAGAGAGAGGCAGGGAAATAGTAACTTCTGAGAAGCTATCAAGTCTAGTGCAGAAATGTTTCAATACTTTTCTGATCAAAGTATTGAAACATTTCAGTATTTAATGACACTGAAATATTTGCTTTGGAATGGTTGGGAAAAGGAATTGTCAGAGTAGCTTTGAAACTGATTCTCAAAACTAAGTGAACTGACCTTTGACAGACACTGGACATCTTGGTGAAACAAACCTCTTGGAAGATGGAAGTAAAAACTGCAATTCTGTAGAGAATGTATTGTACTGTATTGTATAAATGTGGGAGGTGAGTAGGGGGATTCTTGATTACGTTAGGTTGGGTGTGGAGATGATCAATTTCTACAGAAGAACTACACCAATATTTACTCAAGGTCAATTTTAAATTTTTCAATTGAGTCTTAACACATGAAATGTTGCCATGTAGTCCATCAAGTCTTTCACTGGGAATTAAGTATCTTTAAAATTGCTATCTGTCTCTCTACGGATCATAACAAAGTGTACCTTTTTTTTAAGCTAGTAACTTTGCAGGGTTAAATTAAAATTAAAATTGCTGAAGCTTTAAAATGTTGACATTTTGGACTGATCATGGACATTCTTTTTCCTCAGCCAATAAAATGCAGTGGATTTTGTGCCGGTAGTCAGGGACCTGTGTTGGGTGCAGTGTGTAAACAGGCCATGTGGAAATGGAACCAGGCCTAAATGGGAATAGTTGCTTTTTTAAGCTGTCCTTTTTATTTACTGTCTGTTTGCAGCAAGTGAAATAAATTGAAAAAGACCTCTTACTTGTCCACCAGCCACACGTGTAAAGGATGACTATTTCTTTCAATCCAGATTACAATGAGGGAAACTGCAATCACCATGATTTCAAATTATTCTATTTCTCTATCAATGACTTCATACAAAGCTGTTGACTCATTTGTTAGGGTACTGGGGCAAGTCACCATCAAGTGTTTCATCTGAGAAACCATTGTTTGATATTGAGTCCATCAAACTCCTGAGCTATTAGCTTTTGAGATGAGTCTCTGCTTGATGAAAAACAATCTGTGCACCTCCTGCTATCCCACTCCCACCAATTCCAAGGGTTCTTTTACCAAGATTGTTTGGTATTTGTGGGTAAAAGGATGCTGCCACCAATCATCCTTGATTGACTGCATCTAAGGGTTTAATTGGGCTACAGTATTGGAGGATCAAACACTATTGACCCTTAGCAAAACATAATTTACTGAATGATGGTAATTAGGCACATGTTACTTTGGAAAGATAGACCTTGTAACAAAGACTGTGGAGTCCTAGGATTAGGTCTTCACTCCATGAGGTCTAGAATGATTTGCATAATCCTAACCAGAACATCATCACATCGAGTGGAATTTAATGTAGTCCTCAACACTAACACTTTCAGAACCATTAGCTTATTCAACACATAACAGTTTTCCCTCTGTCCACTATTGCCTGCTTCAAACTTATCATTCACATATTACTGATCTCGCAATTTTGAGCTTTCATTTCACTCATACTCTTCCAATTAACCTCAACTTGTGTAAGTTACAAATCATTCAGATTGCTGCAAACTATTCTTGCTTGGTCACCTCTGTCAATCTTGATTCTCCTACACTATGCTACATCCACTTCCATTACCAAATTCATCTCCAGGTCCTAAACTTAAATCTGCCTCCAAACCCTCATCAAACTCTATTTTACCAGACTCTCTTCCAGCTTCATATTCAGTCCACTTCTCAGTCACCAAAGTTACACCTTTTCTTCTCTGCTCCACCATTGAGGGGTGTTCTTTCAACTCTACACACTGAGATTTTTCTTCTTACTACCCTTCTCTCCAACTGAGCTTCTTTCACTCTAGTCCATATTTCACTCCTGTGTAGTGGTCATTGTTTTCCTTCTCTTGGAGATTCTTTCAAGCTGTCTTTCTGTTTTTATGGAGTGCTGAATATAACAGGTTAATGAAGAGGGAAGCATATCCAAATTGAACCCAATACCAAATGCTCAGGACAGCAGATTTTCAGTAAACTTTATTAATTCTCATTAACTGCATGTAGTTCACTGCATCAATGCTGTCCTTCAAAATGGTTTTTAGATTTATTAAAATAATTGTTAACAGGGTTTTGGTGAACAATGGAGAAGAAATTCATTATTTTTGCAGGTATTAAGGATATTATTGCATTTGAAAGCTATGTTGCATGACAGTGCACTATAATACTTTGCCACTGTTCAATTGGCTAAAATAAATAATTTCATAATCTGTCAGCATATTTAATAAGGTAAACATGGCAGTATTGAATCATTTATATTAGATTAGATTACTTACAGTGTGGAAACAGGCCCTTCGGCCCAACAAGTCCACACCGACCCGCCGAAGCGCAACCCACCCATACCCCTACATCTACCCCTTTAACCTAACACTACGGGCAATTTAGCATGGCCAATTCACCTGACCCGCACATCTTTGGACTGTGGGAGGAAACCGGAGCACCCGGAGGAAACCCACGCAGACACGGGGAGAATGTGCAAACTCCACACAGTCAGTCACCTGAGTCGGGAATTGAACCCGGGTCTACAGGCGCTGTGAGGCAGCAGTGCTAACCACTGGGCCACCGTGCCGCCCACCATATGAAAGAGAAAATGTCACGAACACATTAATAAATGACATAAAAAATGCCAAACAATTTTCTCTGTGAAATTAAGGTATACCAAATCCACCCACAAATTCTTGATGCACAAATTTTAAATTTTGTAATTTTGTTGTTCCATGATTTTGTACATTTCTAAAACACATTAAACAGACAATAAAATGCTCACTCGTAAAATGCAAAATGACATTCCCAGATTTTCCAGATGTTTCCAGCTCCAAAAACCTTAAAATATATCCATTGGCTTATCTTGTTTGCCTTGCTACATGTCATCATATCCAATTCATGTTTCCTGAATAAATCCTTTTAACTAGACTAAGAGTGAACATGATATGCAGTTTAATTACATTGATAATATAATGTATTGAACACTTACTTGGTTCAAATTAGATGACAACCATATTGTTAAACACTGAAACATTTTGAATATGTTATATCTATTCAAAATAGTAACAGACGTACTTCAGGCAGCTTAAGATACAACTGCATAAATTTAACAAAGACATTATTTTTCAGACAAAAGATGCACGTGCACTATCTGATAATAAAGAAATACATCATAGTAATTATAGCATGTATTTACATTGAGTTTGCCAATAGCTCAGCTAGTATCTGAACAGCTTAGTATAGAACAGAGCCATATGGGAAAGAAAATTCCAAACTGTTAGTCTGCTCGATTGGCTGACCTCAGTCTACATTCTTGTATCTTAATATTCTTATTCGAGACATTTTGCTTGAACATAATTTGAGTTCATAATCAGGCTTTGTCTTTCCTCCATCAAGAACCCTCTGCTACCATTCAGACTTTTGTCCTTATTTAGTTGTAGGAATATTAAAAATTAACTTTTAGTTTTAGTATAGTGCAAAATGATTAATAGAAAGCTATCTGTTACAGCTAAGACACTTACGTTTGTAAAGACTAAGTATCAAGTATTGCAGTAACACATAACAAGCTTCCTGAGGAACTTTAAGTCTTTCAGTATGAATTAGAATCCCTACAATGTGGAAATAAGCCATTTGGCCCAACAAGTTCACACCGATCCTCCCAAGAGTAACCCACCCTAGACCCATTCCCCTACCCTATTATTCTACTTTCCCTTGACTAATGCAACTAACACACATCCCTGAGTACTATAGGCAATTTAGCATGGCCAATTTACTTAACATTTTTGGACTGTGGGAGAAGACCAGCGCACCTGAAGGAAACCCACACAGTCATGGGGAGAACGTGCAAATTCCACACAGACAGTCGCCTGAGGCTGGAATTGAAAACAGCAATGTGAGGCAGCAATGCTAACCACTGAGCCACCATGCTGCCCGCATGGGCAAATCTATGCAGTCTACCTGGCTTTTTCTTCATAAAAAAAACTTGCTTTAATTTTAAAAATTACATATGCTATATTAATTAAATTGATTAGACCTGTTAACTAGCCATACTTTTCAAGTGGTTAACTGATGTGTTTAACAAGCAAGATGTACTTGACAGAACTCATTCAGTAACTGTGAGAACACAGCAGTACTCATTATGTACAAAATCTGGCCTATTCATCCTCAGAAACCTCTTTGTGAATGGTAATTGGCAATAGCATATTTCATTAGTGCACTCTTTGAATTGGATATCATTATTTTTAAAATGTAAACAATGTCAGAAATTGGATTATAATGATTATTTGGGGTTTAACTTTTCAGAAAGTAAACTTAATGACATATACATTTGGGACAGTAGCAAGATAAAATGTGCAGATTCAATCCAGCATTTAAAAAATGCGTCAAAAAATAATTTGAGTCAGCTTTTCAAAAACAGTAGGGTTACAGTTTCCTCCATTTTGATGATCCTGATATTAGATCTAAAATGTCATTCTGATCCGATCAAGGTAAGCTGAAGCTTCTTGTGAATCTCATTAGCATCTTCCTGAATGGAAAATTTGCATACATCAATTAAAAGAGCTGAACCGACTCCATATGTTACTATTTTCAGTCAGAAAATGATATTTCTAATGACTCATTTAATCAATATTCATGAGTATAGAGTGTTTAAGAGTATCTCACAGATTATTTTCTTTTTCTAATATGACCAGTGCCTATGCAAGAAAATAATGCATTGAAATAAGCACAAAATACAGAGCAGGTTTCAGTTTCTTTTTGAAAGCAAACCCTAAATATTACAATAAAACACCAGAAGACCAAACTTTGTTTCTTGTCATAGTTTGATCGAAGTTTGAAAAGGCAAATATAATTATATGAAAGTCTTTCATATGGCTTTGTAAGTTGGTTTGAGCTCTGTTCAAGCTGCAGAATCAACAGATAGTTGTGACGGATTGAGAAGATTGTACTTGCATGAGTCAAGCATTTCTGTCCAAACTTCTGTCGTCTTGGAGGTGACATATTTAAACGAGCATGTCTCTGGGTGGTAATGGGCAAGAAATTCAGTGCATCAATCCTGGGTAGCTATAAAATCCTGGTACGATTGTAAACTTACTTATCAACAGATAAACCTTAAAGTGCAAATAACACAGGTTGCAGAAAATTACAATTTTATACTGCTTGTGCAAACACTGAATATTAACATGCACAGCAGCATGATTCAAACTACCAAAGATAGGACGTACATGAATGAGAAAAAGATAGAAGTGACTTGATTGTATTAACAGGTGACTTTGTGCCTGTTCATATGGCACCCTTTGTAATTTTAACTAAGTATTTTTTTTCTTTTCAAAATAAACTGTGTATTTCTTCTATTTCAGTAGGAAACATTGGAGTGTCAAAGACCCAATTTCCTCCTACTCTTCATTTAAATTCACAAATGTAGACAATCAAATTGTTGTCAAGTATGGCTTTGCATTTTTGTGGCATCATTTGCAATCAAAATTATGCTTTTACTGTAAAGCAACATGAAAGAGTAATGCAGTCTGCTTTTCGTCACTCCAGAAGCTGCAACCATCATTTTCAACTTAAATTTGCTGAAGACTTTAATTTAGGGCTTCCATTATCCAAAGTTCTGTCCGAAAGATTTCTTTTCACAGCATTGTAATACGATGTTATCTGAAGTGAGTTTAAAACCCTGCTCTGGTAACTCAAACAGAGCAGAAAGGTTATTGACGTGCTGCAGTCTGTGAAGCTGAGGAAGTTACCACTTACATCGTAAGTTGAGATTTCCACAGTAGCAGATCTCTTTGAAAGTCTTGCGCATCTCTTGACTCCGAAAGGCATAAATCACGGGATCAATGACCGAATTACACATAATGAGGATCAGGTACATGTTAAAATGTGATGTGTAACAGATGCAGTATGGATTTGTAGGGCATGATATGATGAGGATAAGGTGAAGGAAAAAGGGAGCCCAACAGATAATGAAAATCCCAAGCAGGATGGTGATGGTAATGGCCCCTTTCATGCAAGTCCTCTGTTGGACAATACCATTGACTGGGAATGTGGCAATTCTTTTAATATGTAGACGAGCGAGCATAAACATATGGACATAAAGGGTAGTCATAAGGAAAAGCATGGTGAAGAACATGGCAATAAGACAAATGATGACTGTTTCGCTATCTGAATAAATTATGAAGGTAATACCACAGCAGATACAAGCAATCCAGATAAATATCATAAGAATTAAAGCCCGTTTTACTGTCATAATACTGTGGTAGCGCAAAGCATAGAAGATAGTGATGTACCTGTCAATGGCAATAATCAGTAGATTACATATTGATGCCACTAGGGAAATACAGATCATTGAATCAAAAACATTGTCCATTTGCTGAATAAAGTGGTCAGTAGCCACCAAGAAGCCACTGTTTAAAAATGCCATTACAATTGTCTCCAAGGCATTAGATACACTTACCAGCATGTCTGCCACTGCTAAACTACAGATGAAAAAATACATTGGAGAATGGAGGTTTTTGTTTTTAAGAATAGCAAGGATAACCAGGATGTTTTCCAAAAGGCTGATGATTCCTAGAGTCAGAAACACTTCAGATTTAATTGGGACCTGTTCACAGAAGGCTGCACTGTTGTTCAGGATGATACTTTCATTCAGATCTTCTGTGCTGTTCATTGTCGGCAAATAGAATATAGAATGGGTGGAATTCATTGTGAAAATGGAATCTCGTGCTGTTAGAAGCAAAGCTTGAAAGAATTGATGTCTCCGCTGTCACAGCATCAAAAGTTCAATTGATTCATATTGAAAAAACTCGAAGATAGCGTATCATTCTTCGTCTTGCTGCTTTTGGACAGTAATTTTTAAACTCCTTGCAGCTCAAAGCAATTCCTTTGTTGCTGGCTTTAAGGCACACCAGGACTGAAAGTTCAGAACTCAATCTTGTTCATTCTGTTTACAATATGTAGAGTCTCAATTTATTCTCTGAGCCTTACTAGTTGATGGTTCGATGCATTTATAGTCCACTGGAAGACAGTAGCTCCTCCCTGTTCTTTAGGGACTTTAAATGTCAGTTTAAAGTGTAGGGCTAGGGCTGAGTGACAGGGAATTGCTGCAAAACTACTGTGGTATGGTACAGTCTTCAAGCTCTTCAACATGCTAGTACTGTATAGTGGTCACTTGGTGCCCCCTTGTGTTCAAAGTTAAAACTCACACAACACCAGATTGTAGTCCAACAGGTTTATTTGGAAGCATTAGCTTTCGGAGCGCTGCTGCTTCATTGGGTGGTTGTAGCAGGATGAAGGAGCAGTGCTCCGAAAGCTTGTATTTCCAAATAAACCTGTTGGATTATAACCTGGTGTTGTGCGATTTTAAACTTTATATACCCCAGTCCAACACCGGCGTCTCCAAATCATGATTCCCTTGTGTTGATCTTCTGATTGCATATCAACAAAACAATCCATAAATTAAAATAGCAAAGTACAGCATTATGAATATGTGATGATACCATGGCTTTAAGAGATATGTTTTGTCCTTTTTTTAAAAGAAGAGAGGTTGAGACAGAGGTGATAAGCAGTCTGGTCAAAGCCAATAAAGTAAACAACTTGTAATGCTTGTTTTTTTTAAAGTTGGAACAACAGAAGCAGCCTGGATGAATGGGGTCAAGCTCTCAGAGAACCAGGATTTTTAATTTAGCTTTCATCAATTGCTGGGGTCTTGATACTGGAGGTAGAAGCTCTTATTCCTCGCTCTGTTACAGCTGGGGTTCTCTTCCTGTTGCTGGAATTGCATGTGAGACAATCTATTTCATTGACTTTGCCCTTGTGAAAAGTGTGCTCATGGGATATTATTATATTGGAACAGTTAATTAAGAGTTCATTATTTTGTTAAATATTTCAACAGAGTAACAGTTAAGCCATTTCTTTTCTTTGTTTTTATTTTGTCTGTATTTTACTCTTAGTGTATAAATAAAGTGTGTTTTGTTTCGAGCCTGGTACTTTGACCATTTTAATTGTATCTGGAACGCAACGCTTGGCACTTCTCATTAAAATAAAAACAAGTTAGGGTCTAGGCTATCTCCTTGATATACTTTGTGGGGGTGTGGTCTGGCACATAACAAATACAGTAGCACCTCGACATATGAACGACCCCGTTCACGAACAAATTAGTTTACGAACAGGATTGTACATAAAATGTTGCTTCAACGTACGTACGAAATTCAAGGTACGAACGCAAAAAGCCCGTGTGTGACCACGTGGTTTCATTGTTCTGCTTTGCTACGCGCGCTTAGAACGCAAAAGCTCTTGGGCCCCGCGTGATCTCTTTTAGTTCGTCTTTGGCGCGCGTGCTTGAACATCGTTCGTTGCTACGTCCAAGCATTTTTACGCTATCCAAACAATGGGAAAAATTGATTCAGTTCGCGAACTTTTCGGTTTGCGAACCGGGTCCCGGAATGGATTAAGTTCGTAAATCGAGGCGCGACTGTACAACTGACCTCATCTCAAAACACTGTATGTCACTCACTGAAATTTTTGAAGGTGTTTACAATGTAAGTCATTACTTGTGTCCCAACATTAAGCTAGAAATTTGCTGGCATTGGAGGAGGAAAAGCAATAGGACTGCAGATCCAAGTATTCTTTCCAAGATCCAAGGGGGCAATCCTGTTAAATCTAGCCCAGAAAGAACCTTCTGAGAAATCAAATACAAATACTTCACCTGACCTCTTCTGCACATTCTACTGACTGCCACTTCATGCTGATCTCCATATTTCTTGAGTTAAATGTGTATCATGCTGCAAAGACAACATGGCCATTGAATATAAACTTGATCCCCACCTGCATAAGATGTGCAGCACATTTTTAATGTGCAGAGGAGACTATGCCACAAAGCTTTGACCGTTAGTTATGAAACCGTTCTGAAGACGAGCCATACTAGACACGAGACATTAACTGTTCCTCTCTTCACAGATGCTGCCAGACCTGCTGAGTTTCTCCAGCATTCTTTGTTTATTTCAGATTTCCAGCATTGCCAGTATTTTACCATTTTATTCTTTATCCAACATTTTTTGGGTTCAGGACAGGCAAACTGGATTATAATCCACCCACCAGGAATAGGAACTGCAGCTGATCTTTTTTCATGCCCATATTAGCTGCCTGATTGTATGTCTGGATGAAAATAGTCAACTCAAAATCCAGGAATTAATCACAGGAATTATCTGGTCTGTATGGCTCACATCTCTGGCATTAATGGAAGGTGAAGAAGGTCGGACGGTCGGAAGAGGAGCGTCTTATCTTCCGACTGGGAACCCTCCAACCGCAGGGGATGAACTTGGACTTCACCAGTTTCTTCATCCCCCCTCCCCCCACCTTGTCTCAGCCGGATCCCTCCAGCCCGGCACCGCCTTCCTGACCTGCAGTCTTCTTCTTGACCTCTCCGCCTCCATCCTACTCCGACCTATCACCCTCACCTTGACCTCTTTCACCTATCACATTTCCAACGCCCCTCCTCCAAGTCCCTCCTCCCTACCTTTTATCTTCTCCTGCTGAACACTCTCTGCTCATTCCTGAAGAAGGGCCTGTGCCCGAAACGTCGAATCTCCTGTTCCCTGGATGCTGCCTGACCTGCTGTGCTGTTCCAGCAATAAAGTTTCAACTTTGATCTCCAGCATCTGCAGACCTCACTTTCTCCTGGAAGGTGAAGAACACAACAACGTCTCTTACATGTCTTGGCCAAGAAGTTTTAGAAGAGGACCTTCAGTACTTTACTTGGGAACCTCATGCCTCAGATCTGCGGGCAGGCAGCCAAAAGCAATGGGTCCCACCCTGGTGTTCAGTTAAATTTAGTCAAGACATTGATCATGTCATTGGGCTATAACTTTTCATTATTCGTTAGGTTACTGCTTGCTTCTTGTTGGAAGCTCACTAATGGTCTGCTCAGGGCTTGAGGAAAATAAAAATGGCTATGAAGCCAACGTGTTGGTGCTAGTTGGGAAAATTTTACAACTTCAACCTTTTCCTAGCCATTCTCAGAGGAGGGACAATTAATTGATTAAAACTGTGGTCTCCCTATATGTGACATTTAATGCTCAATTTCTTCGATTGCAAAAATGTACTTAAAATTAATTGTCCAAAAATCTGGAAATTAAAAGCTTCAGTTATTATTTATTAAATTGATGTTTGTATTTGTTACACCAGCTTACCATTAGGATTATGTTTCCATCTATATCTTTGTCCATTGCTGTATTCTCTGTTGCAGTATGTTGTCACAACATCACAGGATTATTCACACAGTACATGCAATAGTTGATATTATCAGCATTTATCAGACACAAGCCAGTATGAAGGGCTTAGAGTTGTGGTTGCTGAGAGGTCACACAGAATTCCTCAGACTGTCCATTAGTGGATAATCAGAGAGAAAATTGAATTTATTATTGAGAGGTTGCCCTGCAATAGATTATTAAAATAATTACTTCAAAATATAAACCAAGAAATCCATTTTATTATTATGTTTTATATTAATATTGAACACAATAGTGTTGTAGGACTTTTTTCTGTATGTTCCTTTAAATTTTGCTTTTATCCCGATCATAACCATATGTTATGTCATATTGCCATTATATAACTGACTTTACCTAACCATCTTTTGCAGGCCATTTGAAAATTAGCAGCTAACAGAGCATCTTAAAAACACTTGCCATCGACAGGATATCTTGGATTAAGTGTGCAAAAATGTGGTCTAAGCTATTAACTCATGATACCTTGGAATCTATAAAGATCTAGAGTTCTCCAGTGTTCAGAAAATGTCAAGGATCTTGAGGCTTGCTAAATAAACTTTCACACATGTCCCTTTTGATCTTGATTAGTTTTTTTTTAGGCTTGTGCGTTGTTTTGAAGGAGCTTGACAAATGGTATGATGAACATACAAAAAAGGAACAGAAGTGAACCATTCACCCCTTAAGACTACTTTGCTGCTCAATAACACCATGGGTGATTTGTTCCTATGTGATGAAAGCTAATATAAACAGAGGGTGCTTTAAACGAAGTGTGAATGGAGTGTTCCAAACTCAGGTGAGTTATGAAAGCAAAATACTGTGGGTCACAATTCATAAATACCATCCACAATCACACAGGCTGCTCAAAGACATGAAGCTGATTTCCTGTCTCCTTGAACTGCAAGGATTCAGCAACATGATCTTATTTGCAATGCTGCTTTTCCTAGGTGATTGGGGAAAGAAGCTTTCAGTGATCTTTATCACAATTAGAACTCCTACTATATTTGCATGACTTGGCTGCTGTCATATTCATTGGAATATGGTTCTTTTGTTAATTAACCTTGTTACACCAAATGTGTTTTGATTTGATTTGATTTATTATTGTCACATTTACCTCGGTACAGCGAAATGATTTTTTTTGTGTGCAGTACAGGCAAATCGCACTATACAATGTGCATTAGGGTAATAGACCACATCGAAGAATACAATGTTATGGCTGCAGAAAAAGTGTGCAAACAGCGAGATCAACACTTAAATTTAAATTCAGCAGTCTAACAGCGGGGAAGAAGTTGTTGATATTTGTGTTTAAGCTTTTGTGTCTTGTCCCCAACAAAAGAGACTGGAAGAGAGTATTACTGGGTTGGGAGGGGTCTTTGATGATATTGTCTACCTTCCTGAAGCAGCGAGAATTATAGATGGAGTCAATGGATGGAAGGTTAAATTGTGTGATAGATTGGACTGTGTTCACAACTCTCTATAGTTTTTTTTACAGACCTGGGCAGAGCAGTTGCCATGTTAAGCCATGATTCATCTGGATGAGTGAATAAAAAAAGGCAACTTTTTCATTTGATCTCATCCAGGATCTGGTGTCTCACCTGGGATGGGATGGGAAGGGATGAACATGCTCCCTTTCTTTATACACTCATCTACTCATTTAGCCACAACAATGTTAATTAACAAAGAATTCCCGCTTTGTCGATTCCTTCCCTCCAGACCAAATGAATTCATATTTTGGAGAAACCTCTCTCAGGATCTGGTCATAACTATCACCCACACTTATAGATATAACACTGAATGTTCAAAAAACTAATTACATTTAGTATAATTCATTAACAATTCCATTAAATCTTTAAAATGAAGGTAGAAGCTATTACAGTTACAATAAATCAAGAAAAATATTAAAAGTTTGATAAAGAGCTATGTAATACTTGAAAAATTTCACTACACTTACATTTCTATGTTAATCTCAATGTGTTTGTTGCAACACTTTAGGCTGCATTGTCCCCTCCTCTGATGTCATGGCAAGACTGGCTTCACTCCTTTGTGCTTTATAAGGTCTAGACAATGGAGGTGACTGGGAGCAGCCAGATGATAAAACCAGGAAAGGTAAATAGACATTTTCTGATAAAATTACTATTAAACGGATCAACCGCAGGAATTCCACATGATCCCAATGCCCAACTCCATTCTATGTTGCTCCAGTGACCTTCTGGTCAGAATATCTGGGCCAATATTGATATGCCTCTTAAAAAGCAAAGAATAAGGTGAAGTGATGAACTGTACATGCAGCCATGAGTGCAAAGCTGGAATGCTTAAATAATAGAATTACTCCAATCTCATTTGCCCCTTTAAAGATCTTCTGCTGGCATGTTGAGAATTTTTGATGCTTGATTCTGCAGGATTAAGCAGTTTTCAGTGTAACAGCCACTTTAACTATATAGAAGTAAATACTTGGAGAACTACAGAATTGTGGAATAACTGATTATTAGATAAATTTCCCTAAATGTGATGGATGGTGTGTATTAACATTATAAGTTTGCATTTTGTTTTCACCCTTAACACAGTGTAAAGACCCACAAAGTAATTAAGTTTTAAAGTGAATTAATCTTCATTAAGCAGCTGGTTGACAACCTAATTTCTTTTGCAGATAATAATGTATAGTAAGAAACTCCACAACACATGAGAAAGCACAATTTAACCTGGTGAAGGTAATTGCTTGTCAGCCTCATTAAAGAAGGATCCCTTCTACCTATCCTGTCCAGTTACTGCTGTATTACTATTCACCCAGGAAGTCAGACTTGTTATTCAAACATGCTCTTTTACACATGTTGTAATCTCAAATGATGAGAAGATGATGGCCTAGTGCTACTCTCGCTGGACTGTTAATCCAGAGATCCAGGTAATATTCTGGGGATGCTGAATCCTGCCATGGCAGAAGGTAGAATTTGAATTGAATAAAAATCTGGAAGCAAATGTCCAAAAATGACCAGGAAGCCATTGTCGATTGTCAGGGAAAAACCCATCTGGTTCATGAATGTCCTTTAGGGAAGGGAACTGCCATTCTTAAGTGGTCTGGCCTACATGTGATTCCAGACCCACAGCAATGTGGTTGACTCTTAACTGCCCTCTGGGTAATTAGGAATGGGCAATAAATGCTGGTCTAGCCAGAGATGCCCTCATCCCGTGAATGAATAGAAAAAAAGTGATAGAGCTCCAACATTTATTTCATCATGTGTTTCATAAAATTTGTCTAACTGTCTGCCATTGACATGAGTAGGGCAGATTTACTCAACATGTCTAGCACATTATAAACACATATTCCCTGACCTTCAAATCCTGGGGTGATACCTGAGCTTAGAACTTCTTAACCAATGGCAGGGATGCTGCCTATTACATCACAAGACTTCTAATGATTTCTTTTAACACCGAAAAATATAATTTTATAATTTTGCAGAAAGAAAAAACTGTACCCTTCATTCACTCATAATAGAATCCATCCCCCCCATGTTCTGAACAATGAACTGCGATGTTTAGTGAAAGTTCAATATTGCATGTGACAACATCTCCCTCATGAAGTCTGAAAGGCATTTCCAAAAGTTGTAATACTTTCAAGTTCACACACTAAATCTAGATACAAGCGATTTAACTTTTGACCAGAAACTGAACTGTACCAGCCACTGCATACTTAATGGGGACTCTCTGGTGTGTAACTCTCCTCTGGACTCACCAAAGCCTCTCCACAACCTACAAGGGACAAATGTTTTGGAATACTCTTGATGTGCCTGAATGAGGGCAGCTCCAACAACACAAGCGCTCTGATTTGATCCAGGAGAAACCAGCCTGTTGATTTGACCCATCTTCCATCTCAAACATTCACTCTGTCCACCAATAATCCATGGTTGTAAGGAAAAGAATTGTACACATTTTTCTTTCTGTAAAAATCAAAAGGCTCAGTGTGGGCTATTGGGGGAGGTGGGTGTCGGTTGAGTAAGATATGTCTGTACAAACAGTTACAAGCATCTGTTTCCCGGTTCTGCAAAAACAAACAAAAAGGACTACCATTAAGAGGTCATAAAGCTCAGTGTGAATAAAGGATAGAAAGAAAGATTGTTTTGGTAAGCATGGAAACAGATTGCAGTGAAGAAGGATAAATAACAATAAGACCACAGAGGGAAGTGTCAAACGGCCTTGTGAGGCCAGAGATAAACATTTTGTCACGGACAAGGCTGGATGAGTTCAGAGACGAACAGCTGGGTTTCGATTAGAAACAGATGTAAACGGGGAGGAGCAATGGGAGGAGGGAAGAGAAACGAAATACATAAATATTGTGTACTTGTTAAATTCAGTGTGTGTGTGCCTGCCTGCCTAGTGGACAGTGGACACAAAACCCCTCTTGCAAGAGCGTAATAAAAGATACTACTGATTCAGATCTTGTCTCGGACTGAAATTATTGAAGTGAGTGAGCTTCATTTTTCACAACTGGGGGCTTCGTCCGGGATATTCTTCCATCACCGGTGGGAATGGTTGGCCCTGGACACTGGGAAGACGTGTCCCTTGGGCGACTGGTACGAATCCCACAAGAGAGACATCTGAATCAGACAGTTAAAGGTAGTCGGTAGAAAATATGGAAAAAGCGGCCAGGCAACTCTGTGCACAGACCAAGGTAAGAACGTTGACTTTTAAGTACAACCTTGGTGGCCAGGATTGGTGTGTAGGAAGCTCACCATGGGAGGCTCAAACAGTAAAGGTGGATGTAATGTGGATAAGGGGAAAATTGAGGAATCCCCTGGGGACATCCCCCCAGAAAGTCCGTTGGGAAGGATGTTGATAATCCATGTACTAAGGGAAAGAATAAAAAGAAAATGATCAAGTATTGCTGTTTTGTATGGACTAAGGAGACAATCCTGCGTCCCTCCATCTTCTGGCCAAAGTACGGATCGGACGAGGATTGGATCTGTCAGTATTTAAATTTATATGTGAACAGAAAACAGCCTTATAATCAGGAGAAGTCTAATTATGCATCATGTTGGGGGGGTAGTTCCGCAATGATGGCAGTGAAAACACCAGTACCGGAGACTCCTTCGGCCTCACCTCAGCCTTGGGATCCTCCCCAGAACCTCCCTCCCCCTTACCAACAAATATAGGGAAATTAGGAAGGGGATCAACCTTCCCGGCAGACCAGGCTCAACTAGAAGGAATAGTTGAAGATGTGGGAGAAAGCAGGGGAGCAGTGGGGGGGAGTGGTGGCGGTACCCGAACAACGGGTATATGTGGATGGAGTTGATGTCCATCCATAATATCCTATTCACGGGGGAAGAAAGAGGACTCATATGGGGTGCCGCAATAAAAATTTGGGACAGGGAGCATTCGGTTGGACATCCAGGAGCAGGTAGAGGGAAGGCGAAGTTTCCTTTGAGGGACCCTCACTGGGATAATCAGAATGCAGATCATAGGGAGGAGATAAAAGACTTCAAGGATATGATTATGAATGGTAACGAGAAGTGGCCCCCAAATCATAGAATTTGATGAAAGCGTTTGAAATAAGACAGGAGACAGATGAGACACCCTCGGCTTTTTTGCAAAGGTTAAGGGACTCCATTTGTAAATATTTGGGTATGAATCCTGAGGACCCTGTAGCACAGGAGCTCTTGAAAGTACATTTTGTAACGAAAGCTTGGCCAGACATACAGAAAAAGATACAAAAGATCGAAGGGTGGAGTGAAAAACCATCAGATGAATTATTGAGGGAAGCCCAGAAAGTATTTGTGGAAAGAAAAGACGAGAGACAGAAGCAGAAGGCAAAAATGATGGTAGTCAGGTTGATGAGGTCATGAAGAAAAGGGTAGAACCCATAGGAAACAACTGGAAGGGGGGATGGCAGCATGTAGGGCAGAGAGGTAGAGGAAGAGGGCAAAGTGGGATGTGCTTAAGAGGTCAAGGAAGACAAGAAACACAAAAATGGAGGACTCCCCAGGTAGGATGTTATTATTGTGGAAAAACGGGGCATTTTAAGAGGGATTGCCTAGATCTGAAAAGGGAAGAGCAGGCAATTCCACTCATGAATTTTGACAAAGAATAGGGGTGTCAGCGGTTCCTGCCCCTGGGGACCCACCAGGAACCCTTGATAAATTTAAAGGTGGGACCCTGTAGAGAAGAGGTAGTCTTTTTGGTAGATATGGGGGCATCAAGGTCATCGCTAAATTTTAAACCCAAGAAGGTGACTACATCAGGAAAGGCCGTTATGGTTTCTGGAGTAAAAGGGGAAGGATTTACAGTTCTAGTATTTGAGCCATGATGATAGACGGACCAAAGGATATGGTTACTGGGGAGCTGCTATATATTCCGGATATAGTGAGCAATTTATTAGGAAGGGATCTGATTATTCTGCTCGAATTGGAGATAGGAGTGTAGGAAGAAGAGATAAGGGTACAGATGGCCCTTTTGACGGAAGAGGCAGGAAAAGAAATAAACCCAATGGTATGGGCCAGGGAGGGGAATCGAGGAGGACTACAGATTCCTCCCCTTGAAATAAGCTTGAAAAAGAAAGGAGAGATGGTACGTGAGCGACAGTACCTCATATCTGTAGAAGGGAAGCGGGGACTACAACCGGTAATTAAGGGATTGATCAGGGATGGGCTGTTGGAACCCTGCATGTCCCCGTACAACACTCCGATCCTGCCAGTAAGAAAATCAGATGGAACGTAAAGGGTGGTACAGGACTTACGGACGTTGAACAGGATAGTACAAATTAGACATCCAGTGGTCCCCAATCCCTATATGTTGTTAAGTAAAATCCCACACGATCATAAATGGTTGAGTGTAATTGATTTAAAGGATGCTTTTTGGGCTTGCCCCCTGGTGGAAGAGAGTAGGAATTTATTTGTCTTTGAATGGGAAAATCCCAGGACGGGGCGGAAGCAGCAATACCGCTGGACAGTACTACCTCAGGGATTCACGGAATCCCCCAATCTGTTTGGATAGACGTTGGAAAGAATATTAGAAGACTTTAATAGCCCCAAGGGGACCAGCCTCTTACAGTATGTAGATGATTTACTAGTAACGGGGAAAAAGAAAGAAAAGACTACCGAAGCGACGAATAAATTGTTCAACTTACTGGGGAGGCAGGGACTAAGGGTATCCAATACGTAGAGAGGAAAGTAAAATATTTGGGGCACCTAGTCAGTGAAGGAAAAAGAAAAATAAGTCCGGAAAGGATCGAAGGGATAGTAGGCATGCCCCTGCCCGGTACCAAGAGGGAGTTGAGGAAGTTCCTGGGCCTAACAGGATACTGCAGGTTGTGGATAGATTCTTATGCCCAGAAGACAAAAAAAAATTGTATCTTAAGTTAGTAGAGGGGGAACCAAAGAACTTAGTATGGGATGCTGAGGAAAAGGAATTAATAAAGTAACTTAAGAAAAACTTAATACATGCTCCTGTCCTGGCTCTCCCATCCTTAGACAAGCCATTCCACTTGTTTGTCACAGTAGATAAGGGTGCGGCTTTGGGAGTACTGACCCAGAAGTGGGAAGGAATGAAACAACCTATGGCATATCTTTCCAAACTATTGGACCCTGTGTTGAGAGGATGGCCGGAATGTGTGCAGGCAGTAGCAGCTACGGCAATACTGGTAGAAGAAAGTAGGAAACTCACATTCGGGGGAGCCCTGATAGTGAGTACCCCACATCAGGTCAGGACGATACTCAATCAGAAAGCGGGGAGATGGTTAACTGACTCCAGGATATTGAAGTACGAGGCCATATTGGTAGAGAAAGATGATTTAGTCTTGGTCACTGACAGTTGCCTGAACCCTGCCACCTTTTTGTGGAAGGCAGAAGGAGAACCACCCCAAAATCCAGAACACGACTGTTTAGATATTATAGAATACCAGACCAAAGTCTGGATGGACTTGAGAGATATCCCTCTTCATGAAGGAGCCCGACTTTTTATTGATGGATCATCCCGAGTGATTGAGGGCAGGAGGCATAATGGATATGCGGTAATTGAAGGGACGGAAAGAAGCACACTAGAAGCCGGGAGGCTGCCTAATGGATGGTCAGCGCAGACGTGTGAGCTATATGCACTAGAAAGGGCTTTAAGAGTATTAGAGGATAAAGAAGGGACAGTATATACGGATTCGAAGTACGCATTTGGAAAGATATGGCAAGAGAGAGGGCTGATAAGGAGTTAGCCCATGAGGAATTGATAAAGCGAGGTTTGGATTCTTTGTTATTACCTCGGGAGATAGCGGTTGTCCATGTGAATGGGCATCAGAAGGGGAATGGGCCAGAAGAAAAAGGAAATAGATTGGCTGATGAAGTGACTAAGGAAGCAGCTTTGGGGCCTGAAGAGGCTGAGATATTTTCATTAATTCCTGTAATGTCAAAACCCCGAGAAATCCCAATATTTACTGAGAAGGAAAAAAGAGAGCTGAAGGAGTTAGGGGCTACGGAGACAGCGGAGGGACATTGGATGTTGCCGGATGGTAGAGAAATGTCAAACAAAATGGTGATGTGAGAAATTATGGCAGTATTACACCAGAGTAGCCATTGGGGTGTACAAGCGATGTGTGATCTGGTCTTAAGGAAATACGGATGTAAGGGGATTTATATGGTAGCCAAACAGATTTGTGAGATGTAAAATCTGCAGGAAAGTGAACAAGAAGGTGACTAGGAAACAGACTCCAGGAGGAAGGGAGCCAGGGTTAAGACCTTTCCAAAGCATGCAGGTAGATTATTCTGAACTACCCCGGGTGGGAAGATTGAAGTATATGCTAGTGATAGTGGACCATCTCTCGGGATGGTTCGAGGCATATCCTTTAGCTACGGCCACTGCAGGTGGTTTATCTAAGATGATATTGGAACATATCATTCCCCGGTATGGATTGGTGGACTGTATTGATTCGGATCAGGGAATCCATTTTACTTCCAAGGTCCTACAGGGAATAATGAAGGGATTAGGGATATCTTGGGAGTTTCATACCCCATGACACCCTCCACCATCGGGAAGGGTGGAAAGGATGAATCAGACACTGAAGAAACAATTATCTAAGTTAATTGTTGAAACCAGGCTTCTTTGGACCAAATACTTTCCAATCGCCCTTCTACGAGTATAAACAGCTCCCCGCAAAGATTTGGGACTGTCCCCTTATGAGATATTCGGACTACCCTAGTTGGGGATGAAAAGAGAGTTACCGGTACCATAAAATAAAGATTTGTTCTTAAAGAAGTAGATACTGGGCTTGTCCTCCTCTTTGTCTTTCCTCAGGAAACAGGGTTTATTGGCACAGACTCCGCCCCTTGAATTCACTTTTCATCCGATTCGACTGGGAGATTGGGTCTTAGTAAAATCATGGACAGAGACTAAATTGCAACCGAGTGGGAAGGGCCGTACCAGGCTCTCTTGACCACTGAAACAGCGATAAGGACGGCAGAGAAAGGTTGGACTCACTACACCAGGATCAAGGGACCGGTGGAATCCCCGGTTGAAAAAGTAGTCTGGACAGCCAAATCAACAGAAGAACCACTGAAACTGAGACTCAAAAGACTTTAAGTAACTGATTTTTATGCAGACGCGGGATGGATTTTTTTTTGATATATATTGTATTGCAAGTTAAATCTCTCGGTCTTTCAATGTTATTGTAGAATGTTGGGGATGCTTAGGGTTATGATACCAGCTCCCTTAATATTGGGGTTTTGTCAAATATCGTCTTCATATGTGTTATTAACGGTTCCTGAGTCTGATAATCCACAGGTAATAGATGTTGATGCATGCAGCTTAGTAAATTGTGGGGATGTAGATAATCAGAGACAGTACAGCAGCTCTGAGATACATCTTCAGTCCTTTGGGAATGGTACTTGGTATAATGGTCTTGTCACAGTACACCGGGCCACCTTCCGATCAGCTCTCGATTGACCCGATAAAAAGTGCAACCCAATATACCTAACGATAAAGAAAACCACATGGCACGAAGCATCTCGGGGGTGGGGGGGCACCTATGAGATACAATTAAATGAAACATTTGGGATAGAAATGAAAGCAAACGGGAAGGATTTCTTAGGCAGTTGTTTTCAAATTAGCGTAGGAAAGGGAAGACAGACAGAACTACTGGATAATAAGATTCAACCTTTCACCCCTCCCGATGATCCTAAAGTTGTAAAAATTATAGAGGTAAAGGACTAGAAACAGACCATCGAAATAGAAACTGGGTACGGGGATGCAAATGCCTGGGTTGAATGGGTCAAGTATACTGTAAAAAGTCTGAACAAGATCAATTACTATGCAAGTGCCTCCGGTAGACCAGTGGCCCAGGTGGTCCCCTTTCTGCTTGGGTGGAAGCGAGACAGGAAGGGCATGAAATGTATGATAGTCCTGTACCAGGATGAGACTGCATGGAATGATAGGAACTGTACCTCCCTAGCTCTGATGTTCCCTCCCTTGGAGAAGAAAGATTCAAAAGCACCCCCCCACTACGTTTTCAGCCGCAGTTGGAAATCACATGTCGTGTGCGCGTAGACGAGGTACAAATCGGTCTAGAGATTTGGGGGAGCTGAAATTACGTACAGAGGTTAAGAATGTCACCAAAGCGGACAAGGGAGGGAACTACTCAGCATTAAAGATTCCCCGAGCAGATCTATGGTGGTACTGTGGGGCAAAATATTGAGACCCATCCACCCTCCCTCTGGATTGGAGAGGGATATGTGCAATTGTACAACTGGCAATTCCATTTACCCTGGCATTTAAGAAGGAAAAGATAGTAGGGAAAAAGGGAAGGAGTAAAAGATCATTATTAGACACCTCTTTTGATGACAGGATTTATCTAGACTCTATAGGAGTTCTAAGAGAGGTACCGGATGAGTTCAAGGCTCGCAACCATATTGCAGCAAGCTTTGAGTCAGCTCTCTTCTGGTGTGTAACGATTAATAAAAATGTAGATTGAATAAATTACATTTTCTATAATCAACAGCGATTTATGAATTATACAAAAGATGCGGTTAAAGGAATAGCAGAACAGCTTGATGCAACAAGTAGGATGCATGGGAAAACAGAATGGCCCTCGATATGATTTTAGCAGAAAAAGGGTGTGTGTGTGTGTGTTGTTAGGAGGAAGCTGTTGTACCTTTATTCCTAATAACACTGCGCCTGATGGTTCAATAACTCAGGCCTTAAGGGGATTGACTACCCTCCCACAATCCAAAAAGGTGCAGGTTAGGTGAATTGGCCATGCTAAATTGCCCGTAGTGTTAGCTGAAAGGGTAAATGTAGGGGAATGGGTCTGGGTGGGTTGTGCTTCGGCAGGTCAGTTTGGACTTGTTGGGCTGAAGGGCCTGTTTCCACACTGTAAGTAATCTAATCTAATCTTAGCAGAGGAACTGGCTGAAAATTCAGGAGTAGACACATCTCTCACGGGATGGCTTAAATCATGGTTTGGAAAATGGAAGGGGGTGGTGGTTTTCATCCTTACTTCCCTGATAGTAGTAGCCGGAGTATTGGTAGCCATTGGCTGTTGCATCATACCCTGTATACGAGGGCTCACCCAGAGACTGATTGAGACAGCCTTAATGAAAGAGATGCCCCTGAAAGGGAATCAGGCAGAGGAACTTTATCTAGAAAGAATGAGTGAGACCAAGATGGATGAAGTCTCAGGAATGATGCTTGAGAAATTTGGGGACGATACTTAAAGGAAAAATTGTAGAAACAACAATAGAATGTAAAAGCAAAAAGGGGGAATTGTAAGGAAAAGAATTGTATACATTGTTCTTTCTGCAAAAATCATAAGGCTCAGTGTGGGCTATTAGGGGAGGTGGGTGTCAGTTGAGTAAGATATGTCTGTACAAACAGTTACAAGCATCTGTTTCCCGGTTATGCAAAAACAAACAAAAAGGACCACCATTAAGAGGTCATAAAGCTCAGTGTGAATAAAGGATAGAAGGAAAGATTGTTTTGGTAAGCATGGAAACAGATGGCAGTGAAGAAGGATAAATAACAATAAGACCACAGAGGGAGGTGGTCAAACGGCCTTTTGAGGCCAGAGATAAACATTTTGTCACGGACAAGGCCGGATGAGTTCAGAGATGAACAGTCGGATTTAGATTAGAAACAGATGTAAACGGGGAGGAGCAATGGGAGGAGGGAAGAGAAGCGAAATACATAAATATTGTGTACTCGTTAAATTCAGTGTGTGTGTGCCTGCCTGCCTAGTGGACACAACACCCCTCTTGCAAGAGCGTAATAAAAGATACTATTGATTCAGATCTTGTTTCGGACTGAAATTATTGAAGTGAGTGAGCTTCGTTTCTCACAATGGTGCACTGCAGCAACTCAGCAGGGGCTGCTTACACAGCACCTTCGAAATCTATGACCTCAACGACCTGGAAGTAAAAAATGAAGAGGCAGTGCTCCGAATTCAAATAAACATGTTGGACTATAACCTGGTGTCATGCAATTTTTAACTTAGAAGTAAAAAGGCAGCAGATGTTTGGGAACACCATCACCTGCAAATTCCCTTCAAAGTCACACACCATCCTCACTTGGAACTACATCATTGTTCCTTCACTGTCATGGAGATAAAATCCTGAAACATCTTTCCTAACAGCACTGTACACGTTCCTACACCAGATAAACTGCAAAGTGGCATAAGAAATGGCTCACCACGACTTCCCAAAGGCAGTTAAGAATAAGCAGCAAATGCAGATCTTGCTTGTGATGCCCACATTCTGTGACAGACTAAAATAAACACCTGACCGCCATCTTGATGGGTGATCCCGGTGCTTACCCAGAATGGAGTAGTAGGTAAATCTGCAATCCCATTGGTTCTAATTCTGTCTTATGAAAACAAGGATATTAGTGACTCACTGTTGTGCTGTAGGAAATGTCTGAAAATGTATGGAAGTTTGGCAGGAGCACTTTAAAAGTCTCAAACAATGCTTGTTGCCATGTGGTAAGTGACTTGAAATTACAATTGGTTCTGCTATAACCCATGTTTCTTCAACATGAATTGGCTTTAACACCACTGAAGAATTTAGACTGTTATTTGTAGAATGTGAACTTTCCTTACCTGTATTGGCTATAACATGATTCTGGCCCCATTAGTTTAAACGGTGTGGCTATTGCACGATTTTCTTATAATGCAAGATCGCACTAGATCAGAACTATCGTGTTATTTCAGAACCAACTGTAGTAAAAAAACTTCCTTTCTATCTCAACTGCTGCTTTGCACTTTTTCAAAAGCAGTTTCTCACACATGCATAGTGAGGCAAAAGTTACAGTTAAATTGCAGTTTACATCGGGTTATAAAATGCTCAACAGTACAAGAATGGAAACAATGAAGAGGTGGCCAAATGCTTCTGGTGGAATAAAGATTTACTGGGCTGTGGGAATAATTGAATAGCTCTACTAAACTTACAGCAGAGGGCCAAGTGGTCTCCTATTGTGCCGTATCCAACTGTGAATGAACTACTGCGACCCTCATGTCATATTTTGAAACTCTACAAAGAGATGGCTGAAAAAGCCATTCATAGCTCACCTTGTTACAACCACCAACGAAGAATTCCACTTAGGACAACACCTTTTATGACCAATAAGTTATCCCAAAGTTTGTTTGAGCAAAGTAAGTTTACAAAGGGTGTCTGGGTGTCTTTGGATCAGCATGGAGAAGGTGGACTTATGGGCCCTTCTATGCTGTATCATTTCAATGGTTTCAATAGTTTCTAATGTAAGGAATGTGGCTTGCAAATAGTGCACAGAAAATCCCAGACTCAGCCTGGTAAAGTAGCAGATTTTTAAAACAATGTTGGTTGAGGGGTAAATAATGGACAAAGACATTAGGAGAATCACCTTACGGCTCCTTGTGTAATGCCATATTTCTTTTTTTTATATCTACCTTAGATAAAGGACAGAGGATGGATTGATTATCTTATCTGAAAGGGATAACTTTAAATATGTCACAAGATTCTTCCCTGAGATTTGTCTCGTTAAATGTTGTGACACTGTGACTCTTTAGAAAATTGCCCACACAAAAAGTGGGGGAAAAGGTCATGATGAATTCCGCATACAAGAGCAAAATGCAATTATCTAATATTGACTTAGAAAAGTCATCTTGCTTTCAGTTAAATATATTAGTTTGTTTTGATGTCAGAATAGTTGAAGGGGAGAATTTTACTTTTCGCAGTGTCTCTAAATCATATTTGTATTTCTGTTGAGTTCTACCTTTTGAAAATGTGGAATAAATCAACACTGTTCCATGAGGTAGGAGGACATGCTGTTGCTGTTTGAAACACACAATCTAGGAAAGAGGAAGCAATTCTGTTATATAGAATGGTTTCATTTACATTAAACAGTTTGGAGAAGTGCTCTTTCCCCAGGTGATAACCAAACATTATTCAGGAGAACTAGACTGTTCTTATATTCTCTCAATTCTCTACTTCACTAGAAACATTGGTTAATGCACATCGATAGACTCATGGAGATGCACAGCTTGAAAACAGATCCTTCAGTCGAACTTGTCCATGCCAACCATATATCCTAAATTAATCTTGCCCCATTTGCCAGCATTTGGCCTGTATCCCTCTAAACCCCTCCTATTCATATACCCATCCAGATGCCTTTTAAATGCTGTAACTGTACTAGCCTCCACCACTTCCTCTGGCAGCTCATTCCAGACACGCACTATCCTCTGCTTGAAAAAGTTGTCCCTTAGGTCCCTTTTATATCTTTCCCCTCTCACCCTAAACCTATGCCCTCTAATTCTGGACTCCCCTATCCAGTTTGTCTATTTACCCTATCCATGCCCCTCATGATTTTGTAAACCTTTATACGGTCACCCCTCAGCCTTTGACATTCCAGGCTAATCAGCCTCTCCCTGTAGCTCAAACCTTCCATCCCCAGCAAATCTTGTGATTCTTTTCTTAACCCTTTCAGGTTTCACAATATCTTTGCTATAGCAGGGAAACCTGAATTGAACACAGTATTCCAAAATTGGCCTAAGCAATATCCTGTACAGCTGCAACATGAACTCCCAATTCCTGTACTCAATACACTGACCAATAAAGACAAGCATACCAAACACTGCCTTTACTTCCCTGTCTACCTGGGATAAGAACTTTGAACTTGCACTCCAAAGTCTCTGTTTGACAACACTCCCCAGGACCTTACCATTAACTGTATAAATCTTGCCATAATTTACCTTACCAAAATATAGCACCTCACATTTATCCAAATTGAACTCCATTAGTCACTCCACAGCCCATTGGGGATCATAAAATTATGAAAACTTTGAAGATAAAAGTTAAAAAATTTTAATACAAAATTAATTATGTTCAAGTCAAGAGCTATTTTGTTACAATAGTTAGTGTGAAACAGTTTCCATTGTCAAAAGTGGAGTAATGAACAGATTTTATGATCACAGGCATCTGAAAAATGTGGCGAAATGAAATTTATATTGTAGCTTTCAAAGTAGCATTTGATACATATATTTTAAAAGGAAAAATTTGCAGTTTTATACAGAAGTAGCAAGAAACTGGAACTAATTGAAGAGCTTTTCCAAAGATTTGACACAGGCACAATGGGCCTAATAGCCATTCAGTGAGTGCCTTATTGATGAAGTGGCTGCATTATTATGAAAATAGAAGATTCCAGGAAGTTAGAAAGAAAATAGCAAGACCTTTGGTATCAGGAACATGAGCCGATTAACAATACAACTAACACTCCCTCCAACTTTGAAAATAAATGTTTTCTTCCTGGAACAATGATTCTTTCTCACAATGCTGACTTTGTTGTGATCTAGCTGTTTGGAGTGGGTTAATTGCAATTTCTCCAACTGCCCTTGAACAGAGAACTGTCAATGCAAAGCTCTGTTTGAACTGAGGTTCCTAGCATGTCACTTCAGATCCTAGCAGAATGAGAAGGGGGTGGCACAGTGGCTCAGTGGTTAGCACTGCTGCTTCATAGCGCCAGGAATCCGGGTTCAATTCGAACCTCTGTCTGTGTGGAGTTTGGACATTCTCCTCATGTCTGCATGGGTTTCCTCTGGGTGTTCCAGTTTCCTTGCACTGTCCAAAAATGTGCAGGTTAGGTAAACTGGCTATAGTGTTCAGCGGTGTGTGGGTTAGGTGCATTAGTCGGGGGTAAATGTATAGTAACAGGGTAGGGAAATGGGTCTGGGTGGAATAATCTTCAGAGGGTCGATGTACACTTGTTGGGCCAAATGGCCTGTTTCCACACTGTAGTGGATTCTATGATTCTAACAATATGTCATTGTACTATAAACAATTTTTGTCTCAGTTGATGAGGAAGGGTATATTGGTCTTGAAGAGAATGTCATCAAGATCACTGAATTGATTCCAGCAATAAGAGGCTGCTGTTATTTCTCACTGTTAGCATGTCAATAAAGCATGCATTCATGACATCATCATAGCATATGTCCCAATATTATTCTGTAAGCGTAAAGATCACAAAACTCCATCTTAATTTGAATCCCTTGAAGCATGGCCTCCAATAGGAAGTGTGGTGTTCTGTAAAACCTAATAGCTTAATATTAGCCAAGACACTGGTGAGCTTGAGAATGTAATGTTGGTATATCCTAACTAGTTTTGGTAAATCTGTGTTTTTTTTTCAATATCACAATATCATGTAGAATATGCTACTGTGGTTAGCACTGGTGACTGTCTATGAAAAGTCCATGTAGTAGATATTTAGAAAATGATTTAAAACCTTCTCGACAATAGGTTTGGACATCAAAAATTTCAGACAATCAATAACATCAGTTTCTGAGAGTACAGACAGCCAAATGTATCTGTTGATAGGGTGCTGAATTCCAAGAACTAATTGATTTTTTAAATCAAAATGTAAGATCCTTTGAGATACAACAAGTGTTTACGAGTGCCTTTATTTACAAATATGAAAGACTGAAGTCACAAACACAAGCAAAACTGAAAGCTAAACAGTGACCGCTGTAAATCTCTCCCTCTATTTTGTAAAAAAAGGGAATAAATCTAACAACATCCTGTTGTTAAATAGAAGGAAGGAAGTTAAATAGTTGTCAAAGCATAGCATGTCAAGAAAAAGAGTCATCCATTGGCATTACTTGAGCTAGACCAGAGTGTGAAGCCACAGTGGAAGCTGTAGATTATTTTATGCTTTAGGCGCAGCTAAGACTACGGTTACAGTCAAAACAGTGCATCCAAATATCAAAATCTGTTATAGGTTGATGTTTGTCACATTTACCCAAAGTTGTCCAGTTTTTCTTGCTACCTATACAGCAGGTAAAACTAAAGGATACTGGATATGGATGTGCATGAAATATGTGTTTCCAAAGGTCAAGCTAAATGCCAGAACAAAACACAAGTGACCAGCAAGACTGGCAGTAGGCAAAGTATTAAGAATATGCACAACTGCAAACATGTCAATTACGTTTTGAGTCAACCAATTGAAAAGGCAAATTTCAGAAGATGATTTTCCATAATGCGAACCTCACACTTGTGTTAATATATCAGAAAACATTTTGAACCTTTCCAGACCAGTATATAATCACCAGATCAGGATGAATTGACAAACACCTAAAGCATTACATTTAATGTTGAAATGTTAATTTTGGGAGAAAGTGAGGACTGCAGATGCTGGAGATCAGAGTTGAAAAATATGGCACTGGAAAATCAAAGCAGGTTAGGCCGCATCTGAGGGGCAGGAGAAATGACGTTTTGGGCATAAGCCCTTCGTCAGGGATATGTTAATGTTGAATAGTATTATTATTACAATAATTCTTTGCATTGGCAGTTCTCTGTTCAACGGCAGTTTGAGGAATTGCAATCAACCCACGCTAGGCAACACGATTACAACAAGGTTGGCACGGTACCTGTGGAGCATTGTGAGAAAGATTCATTGCTGCAGGAAGAAAACATTTATTTTCAAATTTGGAGGGAGTGTTAGTGTGTTGTTAATAAAGTCATGTTCCTGATATCAAAGGCATTGCTATTTTCTTTCTAACTTCCTGGAATCTTCTATTTTCATAATAATACAAAAATGTTAATATTGTACAATCTACTTTACCTGTTTGCAGAATTATCAAATTCACAACATATGGCTATGTACAACCATGCCTACCTGTTTGGAATTTATTTTGTCTTTGAAAAACCAGGAAATTGTGTTGTATGTTAGCGTATCTTTAAAAGACAAGCTCATGACATCATCACAATTTCATAGCATGTGATTGAAGAGTATTAGCTCTAAACCTTCATCTTAAGGAATGATGTGCTACTAGAATCAGGTTATTCTAAAAACATGGGGGTTAATGTTAGACTGGACACTGATGTAATTGTGAAGGTAATATTTGGACTTAATAGCCAGTTATAATGAACACCTGATCAATTTCTTATGTATGGGAGATTACATAAATATGGCTCCATCAGGTAAGATTTACAACTGGAGGCAAAACCCATATTAGACTATTGTTCTATGAAGATAGATTTTACAAAGTGGATCAAAAGTCTCTAGAGTTTGGAAGAGTGACAGGTGTTCTCATTGAAACATACAAGATGTTGGCTGATCTTAGCAGTGTAGATGCTGAGATAATATTTCCCCTAGTGAAGAAAGCTAGAACAAGGGGACACAGTTTCAAAAAAAAAGGATCTCTTATATAAAATGGAGACGTGGACCAATTTTTCTAATTGAACATTGTTATTATCTGGAATTCTCTACTCGAGAATGTCTTGTATGCTTAGCTGTAGAGTATATTTGAGGCTGAGATCAATAAATGTTTTGGGTGCTAAAGGAATTATTGTGGAGTTTGAGTGGGAAAGTGGATTTGCGGTTCAGGAACAGCTATGATTAAATGGTGGAGATGGCTTTAGGGACTGCATGGGTTATTCCTGCACTATTTATGTTGCCATATTGTTAATTGCTGGATTCAGCTAAGTTCAGCCCATGGCGATGCAGCCAGATTTTCTGGTTTAAAAAAAGCCTAATCTAGATTTTATAAAAACAGATTGAGAAGTTGTAAGAGGTAGACAGCTAATTTTCCGTGCAGCAGTATGAGATAGGGCACTGCAATGAATGTGCTGGAAAGGAGTTGGGAGACTTATCTACATTTTGTTGGTGTACAATGTAAGAGACGACAGAAGGGGAAGTGGTGGAAGTCAGATGTACCTGCTGTTTGTGCTGCAATACAAACCGCTACCAGCTTGTGGTTGGGTTAGTTTGTTACCACATCCTACTTCATTGACTGGGTCAAAAGGGCCTACTTTGTTTTGGCGGTAGTGGAAAATCACTGAATAACCTCTTTTCATTAGGACTCATCTTAAACACGATGCAATGTATTATATTTAACAATCAAGGACAAGTTACACTAGTAACTTTGACGTTGTTAATAACTCTAATGGAAAAACAGATAAAAGTCTTCATCCCAGAAGATCCCATGTTTGGCGTTTTTCCATTCAAATGCCTGTGAAATCATCAGATTGGCCAGATCTAAATGCAGTCTCCAATGTTAACCTTTGCAGAACCAATACCATATACAATAAAGTCAACTATCCATAAAAATGAAAATTATAGGGTATTATGTAAAAAAGAAATATTATGAGGAAATCCATCAAAACTTACTAATCTCTTTGAGTTCAGTTAAATGGAAGCCACAATGTCAAAGAAAACCTTACATTTATAAAGTGCTTTCCAAGGCCGGATGTCTTAAAGCACTCTGCAGTCAATGGTGCACTTTAGAAATGTTGATGTTAATATAATATGGGAAACACTGCAGCTCGTTTGTACACAGTGAGCTGCCACACAACACCAACAACTTGTATTCAGTTAGCACCTTGAAGGAAATAAGAATATCCCAAGGCAATTCAAGGTGACAATGTGAAACAAAATATGACAGTACCACACGTAGACTTATTGGTGCAGATGACCAAAAGCTAAGTCAAAGGGGTGGATGTTAATAAGTATCATAAAGAAGAAAAGCAATGTTTAGAGTCATAGAGTCATAGAGATATACAGCACAGAAACAGACCCTTCGGTCCAACTCGTCCATGCTGACCATATATCCTAACCCAATCTGGTTCCAACTGCCAGCACCCAGCCCAGATCCCTCCAAACCCTTCCTATTCATATACCCATCCAAATGCCTTTTAAATGTTACAATTGTTACAATTGTACTAGCCTCCACCATTTCCTCTGGCAGCTCATTCCATACACGTACCACCCTCTGTGTGAAAAAGTTGCCCCTTAGGTTCCTTTTATATCTTTCCCCTCTCATCCTAAACCTATGCCCTCTAGTTCTGGACTCCCCTACCCCAGGGAAGAAATCTTATATATTTATCCTATCCTTTCCCCTCATGATTTTATAAACCTCTATAAAGGTCACCCCTCAGCCTCCGACGGTCCAGGGAAAACAGCCCCAGCCTATTCAACCTCTCCCTATAGCTCAAATCCTCCAACCCCGGCAACATCCTTGTAAATCTTTTCTGAACACTTTCAAGTTTCACAACATCCTTCCGATAGGGAGGAGACCAGACTTGCACGCAATATTCCATTGGCCTAACCAATGTCCTGTACAGCAGCATCATGACCTCCAAAGTCCTGTACTCAATATTCTGACCAGTAAAAGAGTTCCAGAAATTGGGCCAAGGCAATTGAAGACATAACCAAGAACAACGATATGTTTAAAATCGCGGTTGCTCAAGAGATCGGAATAAAAAAAAATTGTAGGGCAGTAAGTGATTACAAAGATGGGGAATGCAGAGGCCAAAGAGGAATTTATACACAATGATGAGAGTTTAAAATCAAGAAGTTGCTTGACCTAGAACCAAGGAGGTCGGTCAGGTCAGTAGCGGTGGGTGAACGGGACTTATGAATGAGAGTGTGGGCAGCTCAGTATTAATGACTTTATATTTATTTAGGATAATTTGTGGGGGCCCATCCAGAAGTGCATTATTCAAGTCTGATGGTATGGTAGATAGGAAATGAGTGTTCCACCAGCAGAAAAGCTGAGATAAGGGAGAAAAGCTGATTCAGTGATGGACATAGAGAAGCTTGGTGATGATACAGATATGAGGTTGGAAGTTCGTTGTAAAATGGGACACTAAGATTACAACCAGGCTGGCTTAATGACAGACTGTTGTTAGGGAGAGAGGTGAAAGCAGTAGCTGGGGAATAGAGTTTGGAGAGGAGACTGACACAATGGATAAAAATTCTGCTTACTCAGCATTGGATGTTGGATACATAGTCTGATGAAGTAGCAACAGGGAAGGAGTTAAGTGAAGTAATGATGAAGGAGGACTGAGTCATTGGCCATGTGTAACATTGTGCTTTTGGGTGATATGACTGAGATAAGAAATGGAAGAGGACCAAGGCTAGATCCTTAGAGGAGAGCAGAGGTGTTGGTGAGGGAACATAAAGAGAAATAACTGCAAGAGATTGAAACAAAAACAGAAATTACAGGAGAAACCCAGTAGGTCTGGCAGCATCTGTGAAGAGAAGCAGAGCACATCCGAAGAAGGGTCATGAGACTTGAAACATTAACTCTGATTTCTTTCCACAGATGCTGTCAGACCTACTTAGTTTCTCCAGCAATTTCTGTTTTTGTTTCAGATCTTCAGCATCCGCATTTTTTGTTTTATTTCATTGCAAGTGATTCTCTGGCTGCAATTAGATAAATAAGAATGAATCGAGATCTACCCAGCTGAATAACACCAGAGCAGCATTAGATGGTGCAGTTGACTAGGTCAAAAGCTGCCAAGAGATCAGGAAGGGTGAAGAAAGAATGTTGGACCACAGGAATCTATTAAGATTTTCTGGTGTTTATTGCCATATAAGGTGTTTATGCTAATTCCACTCCACTGCTCACTCCCCACTTCTATTTGGAATTGTTTTACAGACTCCTGTTCATGGCAGAATTTTTTCTCTAGGTTTAATTGTAGAGAAGGTTAGGCATTCATTTTATTTAATACTAGATAGTGGTACAGTTTCTTCTGATCAGTGATGTCAATAGAATAATACTGGTATATATTTTGCTAATCTTCGTGGACAAACCAGAATGCTCTCTGATGCACTGCAACTTGTTATTTGAGCCTAGTGGCCACTAGGTGGAGACCTTGCCATTAGTTTCCCTGGTTTCCACTCCATAATGGAAAAAAAGCACCTTGGCCTTGATGACACATTTTGTCATTTTTAAAGATCAATTTATGTTTTTGCCTCACAAACCACAGTGTATGATGAGGCTTTCATTACTAAATTTATTACTAAATTTGGGACACTATTCTTTATCCTCTAACAATGGATGCGAGGAATAAAACAAACTGGGACCTTGTTCACTTCTATGGTTTGTAAATAAAACAAAAATATATCAGTCGTAAGTATCTAAGTAAATTTTATAATTGCATTGCTTTCTGTTTTAGTGTTGGTTATTTATATTTGATTTATACAGTTTCAGTAGCTATGATATCAGACCACTGAGGCCATTAGTTATAATTACACAGTTTATATCTGACAATATCATCAATGCTTCTATTCAACAAAAAGAAACTCCTGTATAATGCATACAGCAAGGTTCCCTTCCATGCCAACCACATGTAAAGTATTAAGGATGGTGGAGATCTGAAATAAAAACAAAAGGTGCTGGAAAGGCACATTAGGTCAGGTAGCATCTATTCAGATAGAAATTGAGTTAATGTTTTGAGTCTAATTTGACTCTCTTGAGAACTGGAGTTATTAAGTGGACATGTTGCATGTAATAATGAGTGCTGTACTCCATGAATGGGAGGCATGTACACTGGCAGAGTTAGATTGAGTGATGGCCCAGAGTATGAGGTGGCAGCGAGTTTGTTTTGCACTGGTGTGCATTGTATTTCACCCAGGCCCGCTATCCAGTGCTGACTTGCGTTTGGTGGTGGGGCCTCTTTTGCCAGGCAGCAGGGAAAAGCCATTATCCTCATTTCCAACACTGTGTCCACCAGGATCTTGAGGTCTCTGCCAGTGAACCGAGAAGCTTACTTACCTTTCTCAGTCGGTTCCTTTGATGAAACAGTGAGAACAGCAGCTCCAGGTTTGCACTTGTTGAAGTGATGAGATGCTGAGCTTTAGATAAGGTGCCTGGCAGCATAAGTGTTGCAAGATCCCAGCAGCGGTGATCACTTCCACCTCTCTTGCTGCACAAGTTCATGAATAGGGTGCGAAAGAAGCTGGCTGCATAGTTACAATATTGAAGAATAGAAAGTTGCATGAAAAATGTTGACTGTGGCAGTTTGGATGCTGTCTGAATTTTATTTGGAAAAGAAACACTTTGCCAAAAAAGTTGGAAAATTCAGTCCAGTGTTTCCATGGTAAAATCCCTTGATCTAGAACATGATTTACCAACAACCCAGCTTTTGCAAAGTTATTTGTTTGCTATTGTAACAGTTATTTGTAATAATTAGAGTCAAAGTAAGATCATGTAATTGTTTTGTTGGGAATTGTAATATTGACTGCACTTACAAACATTTTATATATTCAACTATCTTACTTGTAATGCCTGCTCTTTGTTATAATATATAAATTTAAAAAGTCAAGACCCTTGCATCCTCTATTTATTCTTGTTAACACCATAATTATGGTTTTCAGTGAAAAAGCATCATGGTGTTGATTACACATTGTGTAATTGTTAAAAGTCAATTTACACTTTTGCATCACACACCATAGTGTTGGGTGATGCTTTTCATTATTCCAAATTTGTTTTCTTTAAATCAGATTTCCAGATATAATAATAAATTCAGGAAACCATTGTTTCCCATCTTTCCATGTCTCCAACAGAAAAAGAAAACCTCTTCATTAAAATTCAACCAAGAGGAATTTTCCATTAAAGGTTACAAATGAAAGACAGTTCTCAGTAAGAAATTTCTTCACTGGGGATCAATGTATCTCTCATTGCAGGGTGCTGTTTTGAATCTGTCAATCATTAAATATTGCTATGTACTTGGCTGGTATTGCTGGATATCTTATACAACAACTTCAGATCAGTGATCAAGAGCTGTGAAGAGTGATCCTCCCAATCATTGAGAACCCTGCTCAATGATTGAGTTGCCATACGGCAGCTGATTAGCATAGAAGAGGTATCATCCTGATATTAATAAGTGTGATGTGTTTTTGACAACCTCTCTTCATGAGATTTTCATTAACGATCAGCTTTTAAAAAAAAATGCATTGCTCTGAAATAGTGGTCCATAAACTCCCTTTCACTTTCAGTAGACATATAACAGACAGATTTGTGGTGTATTTATAAGGATTAAATAGCTCAAACTGTTCACTGAACCTACACAGTTAGTACTGACAGAATATACTCTTCACTGTTTACATTAATTAGATTAATTTTGCTATTTTAAATTGAAATGTTAACCAATTTAAAATAAACTGTCTGACCATTAAACAACAAAATTGAATCCATTAAAGTTGCATGGCAGTATAATATCAACACTGTGAGCTCGCATACAGTAGGATCTCACAGCTTAATTTCTGGCATCCACCCTGTTATGTTACTTGAAATAACATTATTCTGATAGATAGCAGCCATGAAAGTTCCAAGCAATTAAATGCAAATTATTTGAGCTTGCTGTAATGGTGCAGTGACAAGCTTTTTGTCAGAATCCTGGAAGGTGCTGGCAAATCACTATCGCACTGATAATAAAAATCTAAGGAAAGCCCCCTGTAAAATTAATGCATGTTATAAAATACAACAGATACTCATGAGAGCAGCAGAATGATCTAGTAATAAGATAAAACTAACACTTAAAGAAACAATTTAATTTTGTTCTTGTTGATCTTATGTCACCAATCTTCACTGTGCACCATTAATAAAAAAGTTGACTTTATTACAGCTTAATTGTTGACAGGGACCTTTTGTATGGATGTGTAAATCCAGATTAAATCACTTTGAAGGGTTTATTTATATGATGTGCATCTCTATGAGCCGAGAGTGTGGTGCTGGAAAAGCACAGCATGTTAGGCAGCATTTGAGGAGCAGGAGAATCGATGTTTCGGGCATAAGCCCTTCATCAGGAATCGGCTGTGCTTTTTTTCCAGCACCACACTATCGACTCTGTTCTCCAGCATCTGCAATCCTCACTTTCTCCTGGTGCATCTCTATGACTCTATAACTGAGTTTTAGAAAAAGCAGCATTGGGATGGGACTGGAGGTGGTTGGAAATACTCAGCAAGTCAGGAAACATCTGAAGAAAGAAACAGAATAAAGGGTCAGATGAAAGGGAATTGACTTGAAAAGTCAACTCCATATTTTCCCTCATTACACATGTCATGATATTGTACGATCAGGCAAGCAACTGTAACAGAGTTAAGGATGGTGACATCACTGTGACATTGTATCTTGGGCCATCCTTGTGTAAAGGTGAAGCTATCAACTCCAGCTTACTGTAATCAGGAAAGTATTTAGTCAATCAGCTTAAGGCCAACTGACATCCACAGGGGGAGTTTGGGATGCTTGTGACAAGTTTTCTAAATTGCCAAAAGATATGTCTATTACAGAGTTCTGACATATTTAGCAGCTCTATGAATAAATCTTCTGATACTTGACCTCAGTAAGAACCCTGTGTTAAGACCCACTGGGATAGTATGCTGGAAATCAAGCTTTGCTATTTCTGGCATCATTACAAAAGTTAAAGATTTTAAGAAGTGCATTAGCTCTCCAAATGACCTAATTTTTAGAATCAGGTTAATAGAAAGCATGTACAGAACAAAAATGACAATTTATTGCAAGTAATTAGACTCTATCTGCAGGTTAGTTATTATAAATGATTGGCATATAACACAACTAATTAAAACACCAATCCCCTTATAAACCCCTCTTTACACACACAGACAACTAAACAAACAAACACAGTAAAACAAAATATTGGACAGAGGGAAATAATAATCTGGAAAGCAGTTCAGTAGGCTTTCCCATTCCCTGTTGCTGAGATGTTTGTTATGACTTTTCTGCTGGCCAGTGCATTGCTTCAATTGTCTTTCTCAGAATACTTCCACTGATTTTTGAAAGACACAAGGTGGTCAGTTTACTGATAAAAATCTCTGACTTATCAGCTAAAAGTCTCAGCTTACAACAAATATTGTAGAAGAGACAATAAGCTTTCTTCATGTTCACAGTTAGTTTTGACTGAGCTAAAGAAAAACTGAACACCTCTCTCTCCCTCCCCTCCTGCCTCTCCCCTCCTGCCTCTCCCCTCCTGTCTCTCCCCTCCTGTCTCTCCCCCTGTCCCTCTGTGCAACTTTTTACAGCTCCAAACTGTTCAATTAATTGAGAACCAATCACACTGATTTTGGTAGGTGAAAGGTCTCTGTCCTTGCTAATTGTCACTAGTACATTGATGAAATAACTCATTTTTGCTAATAAAAGCTGAATCCACCGCCTCAGCTTCAAAGCATCATCGATTCAAACTTCTGTTAGTGTTTGTTTAAAACAGATCGTTATATAATCGTTGATACCAACTTGCAGTTAGCTTTTCAAACAGTATCTAGTTCTAAAGTAGGTTTTCAAATTGTCATTTCAAAACTTCTGGCTTTAAATCAGCACTTTATCATTTCAGTTTTTGTAAAACTCAAAGTAAAGTACCACTGTCTTGACACCTGTCTCAGTGTTCATATTATCAGAGCTCACAAGGTAACTCATAGTACAGGGCGACCACGGTATGCACAGACTTGTTTTCCATGGTTTCAGTTACCCGCAGTTTACCGTGGCCCAAACATTTTACTGGGAACCTTCCGGAACCAGGGACCAAGGGGCTGTCAGGAAGGTAAATTTACCATTTAAATGAAGGGGTTCGCTCCTATCTGTTGTTTTCAGGCTTCCGCGGTACGTCTTGGAATGTATCCCCAGAGGATACGGGTGACCACTGTACATCTTCACATGCTATTGTGTTTCCAATATCTGATTTTTAGATTAGATTAGATTACAGTGTGGAAACAGGCCCTTCGGCCCAACAAGTCCACACCGACCCGCCGAAGCGAAACCCACCCATACCCCTACATTTACCCCTTACCTAATACTACGGACAATTTAGCATGGCCAATTCACCTGACCCTGCACATCTTTGGACTGTGGGAGGAAACCGGAGCACCCGGAGGAAACCCACGCAGACACGGGGAGAATGTGCAAACTCCACACAGTCAGTCGCCTGAGGCGGGAATTGAACCCGGGTCTCTGGCGCTGTGAGGCAGCAGTGCTAACCACTGTGCCACCGTGCCGCCCAAGCTGTACTTTGCTTTTATTCTACATGGTAGGATTGTTCATTAAACGTTTGAATATGTGGTTTAGCAATGTACTACTCCTTCATTGTCAGATGGCTCACGTTCTTTCTTACAAAAAGCACAAACCGAGTGGGTAGCCACCTGACCCCTTACTGACAGCAGGAATTCAATGATACTCAAGTAGTCATCAGGTAGTTACAATGTTACTGATGTGAAATTACATCTTCTAGTTGGTCCAACATTCATCAAAAATGTCAACCTAACCTCTTGCATTTATTAACGCTGCATTTGCGTTTCTCCAAAAGAGGAACTATGTTTTTTTTGTTATTCATTCATAGAACATGGCAGGCACTATTTAGGTCATCATTTATTGCCCATCCCTAATTAAGAATATGGTCCTGAGTTACCTCTTGAATTGTGCAGTCTTTGGGGGTAGGATTGCCCACAGTTCCGTTAAAAAGGGAGTGCCAGGATTTTGATCCAGTGACAGTGAAGAAACAACGATCTGTTTTCGGTCAGGGTGGTGTGTCAACTCGCAGATAACGGTGTTCCCATGCATCTGCTGCTTTTGTCCTTCTAGGTGGTGGAGGACACTGATTTTGAAGGTATTATTGAAGGAGCTTTTGTGAGTTGCCATGCCAGTGACTTCAAATGTACAATGCACCGTATCATTAGTATTATGTCTAATGCAGTCAAAATGTACTATTCCTGCTTGTAGAAAATTTCTTCTCAGGTCTAATTATGTGCAGCCACATCTGTAGATAGACTATTGTGTTTGGAAATCTAAATTCCCTTTATTTGTAAAGGTGTTGTGAAAATCTCATCTGAGAAACTCAACACACAAACGACATAATGTTACCTTGTTTATTTTAATTGTAAGTAGATTTTTTTGCCAGACATTGAGATTTTTTTTATGTCGAGCTTGTTGAGTGGAAAGGGAAGCCTATAATTTTAAATTTCAAATATGGAAAACATTATCATGCTCTCTTCAATTAAATCCAATCTAATTCTAATTTCCTGCAAATTGAATTACTTCCAAAGCAAACCAAATACATCACCAACCATTTTTCTTTTTTTGATGGGATTTTAAATCGAGGCCCTGCAGCTGAAGTGTAGAATTATGACAGTCACTTGCAAAATATTTAATATCCGAAATTAATTATTTAATTAAATAGAATAGAGATGCCAATTGACCTGATAATTTATTGAATTTTCTGAGAATATAGAGTCATAGAGGCATAGAGATGGACAGCACAGAAACAGACCCTTCGGCCTAATTCATCCACGCTGACCAGATATCCTAAATTAGTCATCGCAGTTGCCAGCACTTGGTCCATATCCCGCTACACCCTTCCTATTCCTGTACCCATCCAGATGCCTTTCAAATGTTCTAATTGTACCAGCTCCACCACTTCCTCTGGCAGCTCGTTCCATATGCGCACCACCCTTTGTGTAAAAATGTTACCACTTAGATCTCTTTTAAGTCTTATGATGAGTTGCTACATCAATGCATCATGTACATATTTACTTTTTTTGTGGAACTGTATGAGAATAGAAAAGGGAGGAGCGCACAGGTTTGAGAATTACTGAGGGACGAAAGGGGAGGTTGGACAGGTTCTGGTAGAGAGCATCCAAAGATGGAGGGAAGTCCTCTACCTGCAATATGGACAAAGGCTGTTCTTCTGTTCCTGTTCCTCCTGCAGAAATCTTCTCTTCCCAGCCTTAAATCCAATTTCCAACAAAGCCTGCAAACAATGTGGAACCAATAACAAAATGTCAGTGACCATACACTCCATTTCTCCTGGTGGTGCAGCATCCACGCACTTGCTCTTTTTAAGTAAACCCTTCAGAAAGCGTTCCGAAATAAATATTGCCAGTAGTACCTTGATAACGTGTCCAATAAATCCTGTTGTAAGATGTCATAAGTCTTCTTCAAACCTCGGGCAATAAATGGTGATGTATCTTTAAATGGCAATCAAAGTCTTCCACGTATTCAGAGGATGTCGGATCAAGTGAAATGTTGTGATGCACTTAATGAAGTATTAGATATAAAATTAAGTGATGATCAGTGCCTTAACAGTTAATTGCACAGCTATTCCCAATGCTGGTATCAATTCCAATACCATGCATCTTGTGGCAATCTCAGAGTAAACCCCTACTGTGGCTTAAGACTCAATTTTGATCACATGGAGGTCCATTATTCTTAGATAATGTATCTAGGAAAATTGTTTCCTTGATTTTCTAATAGACAATTGCCATATTACCAGAGTAATTGTATGAATCTTGGTTCAAAAAGTCGAACATGCCACAATTAAACAATAAGAACAAGTCATAACTTTAGTTTTAAAAGACTTACATGCAATATAAAGCATTTAGCTTCTTTTGAAATAAAACAAAGTCTGACAAGAATTGATGAGCAGTAGCTTTGATTCTGTTATTTTCACTTTATCCACAAGATGGCACAACAGTCATGTAACTAATCTTCCCCTCTGAAAAAAAGTGAAGAATTTTACAGATGCTGGATATCTGTAACAAAAGAAAACAGAAAATGTGGCCGGTCTGGCAGCAATTGTAGAGAGGGAAAACAGGGTTGATGTTTTGAGTCCTGTGACCCTTCATCAGAACTTTTCCTTTGTAACATGTCTAATACAAGTAGCTCTTATCTAATGTAATGATTGTGATCTTGTGCAACCCTGTGTTATAGGAAAATCACGCTTTAGGAACAGCGTTTAAAGTGTTGGCAATGTCATCACGTTAAAACACATATTTTAAAAGTTTGTGCTTTAGAAACGGTGTCCCCAATTTGTCAATCACATTACAGCAAATTTGCATAAATGAAATGCCTTTAATAGCAGAATGACCTGTAGATATATTTGGTTTGTAACTACCAATAGCATTAATAGATGATACAAAATTGTACCAAAACTAGTGAAGGTTGTGGCGTGTTTTTTTTTATCAACTACCTGTGATGTTCCACTACTGTGTGCTAACATATCCTTGCTAAGTCATGCCCCATTTATTCAAGGTACATTCCAAAAGAAGATGTGTACTGGCAGTGAATTCTTGTCAGTTAAATAGATAGTCACTACATCATCCAAAGGAAGTTGTAATAGTATTAACTTAAAATGTCTGTTGATTTTCCAACAGTGGAGTTATCCTTTCATGTATCTTCTTATGGGCTTTAATAACTTTTGTAAAGAAGATAACTGTCAGTCAGGCAACTGAGTCAAGTGGTAGTAATGATATCACAATACCACAAGAGCAAAGGTGAGCAAACTTACTCTGAAAATCCTCTTGAGATGAAATTACTGCCTACAGCTTCATCTACTTGTCCTTCATATGGATCAATATACTGCACTGTGGTTTTAAAATCTCTTCACAGTATTAGCCAATGGGCTAGAAATGGTTTTGTCTGTATTCATTCACTACAATCAAAATTCTCTTGTAAGTAATGTTGAACAGTTTGCATTCAATTCACTGTGTATTTGGTTGACTTTTCCCCAAGGTTTTCTGTCAATGCAAGACAAAGCATTTGACCTGACAGTGTGTGGTTTCACTTAAGTTTCCACCTTTGTTAAGCTGGCAGTTTTACTATGACTATGACTCTATGACTAGAATGGTTCATATACCACAAGATGGTCTAAATCAAGCTTAGGTCCTTTCATCAGTTTTAGTTGATTTGTTTCTCGAACCATTTGGACATTCCCAACTTCGACTGCGCATGAACCGCAGCTTTCCTGAGTTATCACTGGTGGCAGTTACACTCACATTTTCACAGATTTTTAAGAGGGTTCTTTAAGTTTCATTGAACACATTGCTGCAGATGTTGATGTCAGATTTGAAATATTTGAAGTCGTATTACTTAAAAAAACTGTGAACATGTGGAAAAACTTCAAGACATTGAAATGCATATAACTCCTTAAAAGATTTTTCACCACAATAAAAGAGAGGACAGAGAAAGAGAAAAGGAGAGATGAGGAAAGAGAGATTTTATCAGAACTGGAAAATATTTGTGGTGAAACATCTTAATTGATTGCGGAGTTGAAGAAAAGGGAGCTAAAAGTAAAGTGGTTAGAGTGATTATTTTATAAAAGTGATAATTGGGCAAAACAAAAGGAGACAGAGAAGAGATAATTCTGAAAACACAATAAGGGCCAAGGGGAGAGTAAATAGTTACAGTAGAGTGGTAGGGAAAAGCATGGATAACATGTGAAAGCAAAGGAAGTGCAGTGAAAGAGGGCAAGTAGATCTGTGGGGGTATAGCTGTGTCACAATGGTGCAGCACATTCATTCATCATAAGCCATTACTTTAGATTCAATACACAGCATGGATAAAGGCGATTTATCCATGAGCATTCTCCACATATGGTATCCTGGTCTAACGGCCTCTTCACCTTGCAGCTGGAGGGATGTTTATCATATCTAACTTATTTAATTCCACATAGAATGATAGATTCATTGAACCATACAGCTCAAGAAAGCATTTTACCTATTGAGTCCAGCTCTATCAAAGAACAATATTTTCTATTCATTCATGAGATGTAGAGATCACAGACTAGGCCAGCACTTGTCGCCCTGGAGTGCCCTTGAGAAGACGGTGGTTAACTGCCTACTTGAATGGTTGAAGTCCATTTGGTGTAGATGGACCCACAGTGCTGTCAGAGAAAAAGTTCCAGAATTTTGACCCAGTGACAAAGGAGGAATGACAATATATTTCTAAGTCATGATGGGGTGAGATTTGGGGAGGAACATTCAGGTGGTGGTTAAAATAAATATTCCCACTTATCTATTGCTCATTTCCTTCTTGATGGTTGTGGTTGTGAGTTTGGAAGGTGCTGTCTAAAGAAACGTGGTGAATTTGTGAAGTGCATCTTGTAGATGGTATGCACTGCTGCTGCTGTGCATTGGTGATGAAGGGACTGGAGTGTTTGTGGATGTGATGTCAACCAAGCAAAGTTCTTTGTGCTGGATGGTGTCACGTTTCTTGAGTGTTGTTAGAGCTGCAAATGGAAAGTATTATATCACACTTCTGATTGTGCCTCATAGATTATGGGCAAACTCTGGGGAGTCAGGAGTTGAGTTACTCACTGCAGTATTCATAGTTTTTGACCTGATCTTATAGCCACTGTATTTATATGGCTAGTCCAGTTCAGTTTCTAGTCAGTGGTAAAGCCAAAATGTTAATAATGGGGGATTTAATAGTGGTAATACCATTGAATGGCAAAAGATTGATTATTCTATATCTTGGCCTCAGATGGCTGTGTCCAATGTAATGCTAAGCGAGAAGTCTTCTGTTAAGTGGGAGAAAGTGAGGACTGCAGATGCAGGATTCCTGATGAAGGGCTTATGCCTGAAACATCAATTCTCCTGCTCCTCGGATGCTGCCTGACCTGCTGTGCTTTTCCAGCACCACACTCTCGACTTCTATTAAGTGGTCCTACACAGAGTTCAGTAGCAATGTGCAATTGTGAACATTTTTGCTGTTTTGAGGATAGATCTGAGTAATGATCTGACTTAGTTCAATTCTCAATAAAACTTTTGTAGACACATAAAAATTCTTTTGTTTGATTAATGTGATTTGATTGGTTGAATACTGCAGTTTCAAGTTTGCCCAATGGCAGTACTGTCCAATTGAAGACACTGGTATGAGAGACTCTTGCAGCATTTCATTAACAGTGAAATGTAGCCCACTAAAATTGGTGATTTGGAGATGCCGGTGTTGGACTGATGAAGGAATAGTGCTCTGAAAGCTAGTGCTTCCAATTAAACGTGTTGGACTATAACCTGGAGTTGTTTGATTTTTAACTTTGTACACTAAAGTTGGATTTGTGTTTTGGGGTAATATCTAGAACAGACCAGGAAGTGATGAATAGTATATCTAAAGTTATTATATTTGAATTTTATGCCTTGGGACTTCTTGAGCACCATGAGGGCAGAATCTTTTGCTCCTGGAGATTGTAAGAGAACATAATTAGGCTGAATGATAGCATAAAAATGTTTGTCAGCTTCCTGCCTCCAGCAGAATTACGTTCATGGGATGACCCTTGACCAATGTTCCTGTTCTGTTATCAACTGAAGCCTTGAAATGACCAATTAGAGACCACTTAAGGGTGTCAGCCTATTGCCATCGGTATTAATCTGGTCCCAAATGAGTATATCACCATGAAATGTTCACCACAGCCTGCTCTGCAAGCAGCTTGCCATCTGGATGGTCCTATGACCAAAGGCAATCAGTGCCTGACTGCACTGGGAATGGGAATACCAAATGAGAACAATTCCCTTGCATTTATTTCTGACTCCGCTGCCCTCTCTCCCTCAATGCAACCACCAATTTGAGAAATAGCCCCAACACCAACACCAACACCACTACCATCCCTACTTGCTGACCACTATCAACCCTCCCAACCACCACCATCTTTGTCCTGGGTCCTTTTTGATCTTGGGAATCTGGAGCTGCTCTTCTGGCAGTAGCCAGGGTCTCCATTAGATGCGACTGCCACCCATGTGGTCTTGATTGCAGCTGAAGACCCCTATGAGGTGGAATTGCCATTGACTGATTTGATTAGATTAGATTCCCTACAGTGTGGAAACAGGCCCTTTGGTCCAACAAGTCCACACTGACCCTCCAAAGAGTAACCCACCCAGACCTATTTCCATCTGACTAATGGGCAATTTAGCACATCTTTGGACTGTGGGAGGAAACTGGAGCACCTGGAGGAAACCCGTGCAGACACAGGGAGAATGTGCAAACTCCAAACAGACAGTCGCCCGAGGCTGGAATCGAACCTGGGTTCTTGGTACTGTGAGGCAGCAGTGCTAACCACTGAGCCACCCTGCCGTGTGTATGTGGTTTAGTGGGTCTTTCCTTGGAAGAAGCAATGTGGGTCTTTCGTTGGCTTTTAAGTGGTTGATGAGACCCATGAAGGCTCAAGAAGTTTCCATCCTGGATTACAATGATGAGGCAAAGCTGGATCGTCAGATGAGCTGCTATACCAACTACTCATTTAGGTGTAAAATAAGATTAGATACCCTACAGTATGGAAACAGGCCCTTCGGCCCAACAAGTTCACACCGACCCTCTGAAGAGTAACCCACCCAGACCTGACATTTATCCCTGACTAATGCACCTCACACTGTGGGCAATTTAGCACGACCAATTCACTTCCTGCACATCTTTGGATTGTGGGACGAAACCGGAGCACCTGAAGGAAACCCATGCAGACACAGGGAGAATGTGCAAACTCCACACAGACAGTCACCAAAGGCCGGAATCAAACCCGGGTCCCTGGTGCTGCGAGGCAGCAGTGCTAACCACTGGGCCACCGTGCCGCCCATAAAATAAATTGTGACACTGTTCAGAAGAGATGTAGGGGTACCAATATTTAGCTTCATCCAAAATCATTGAAACAGATATAGTCTTTATCTCATTTCTGCCTGTGGGACCTTTTATGCACAAATTGGCTCTGTATCATTTTTATTTCAACAGTTATTACTTTTCAAAACTACTTGATTGGCCGAAAAGTGTTTTAAAGTTGAAAAGTGTGGTACTGGAAAATCCCTGCAGGTCAGGCAGCATCCAAGGACCGGGTGAGTTGACGTTTCAGGTATAAACCCTTCACCAGGAATGTTTGCCTGACCTGCTGTGCTTTTGCAGTACCACACTTTTTGACTCTGATCTCCAGCATCTACAGACCTCACTTTCTGAGAAGTGTTTTAGACCACTTGAGATTGTGAATAGGATGTTATCTATTTTTCCTACTTAAAGCTAATTCCTTTTAATTGGTGGTTCAAGCTGTGATTACAGTCATGAACTTTATTTGTATTGAAGTGAGGGATTAAGGGACAGAAGGCACATTGAGAGAACTGATCTCACTTTTCAGTTAGCCTGGCTACCCTTGGCACTCACGATAGTATGTTTGGCTCTCCAATATTTCTCAACCCAATGACTACAGAATGACTTGAAAAAAAAAGTTTGCCTTTATGAGTTTGAAATTTGATTGAGAAGATGGCATGATGATATTATGATATTGTAAAGTGCTCAGCTATAATCTCTTGGGCTTCGAGTGCACAGTTGGAACACCAAGAAATCTGTCATGTCATATTACTTGCTTTTTAAGTTCATGTGAAGCGACATATTACTATCCACTTTTAAGTGCAGTTGTGAATAACTTTTTAACCTCAAGCTTACCCCCGGTGGGATGTATAATTCAAAATAAAGTACTGCAAATGCACTTTGCATCAATGTGTCCTCTATTATGTCCCTCACTGCTGGGACTATCTTTAAGGTGAAACCTAACCATAATGAAGTCAGAAGCAAGATGTGACTCTCATGCATTGAAATGTTTTTGCTTCTAATGTGGATATCTCTACAAGACAGCTTCCCAATCGATAGAATATTAACCATGTGTCCTTTTAACTATGCTGGTAGACCTCCTGTGGCACTGCACAATGGTGTACAATGTATGGTGGAAGTTTCTGAGTCGTGTAGAGGGGAACAGTGAAATAAATGCATGGATAGTGAGTAGACCTTTATGAAATGATATCATTGCAGATGGTCAACAAAGGCAAAGGCAATTTTCTTAGGCATCGACAACTTGTGACACATGATATCCTACATTGTTGGTTGATCTCTCATCACATTTTTAGTGGAAAGGAGCACTAATGCACAATTATTCTTCTGCATAAGGAAGAATCAGTATAACTACAAGAAATCTCCCAGAATTAGAGATTCATGTGACAAGGAAGAATGAGGAGTTGAAGAAAGTGAGTATTGTTGAGGAAATTGTATTGGAGAAATTAATGGGGTTGAAGTTTGATAAATCCCTGGGAATTTATAGTCTACATCCCAAAAATGGTGAGAGATAGTTGATACATTGGTGGTCATCTTGCTAAATTCTACTAGTTCTGGAATCAATCCTGTGGATTGGAAGCTTGTTAATGTCACCTTACCATTTTAAGGAAGGAGCAAAGGAAAAAAAAACAGGGAACTATAGGTCTGTCAACCCTATATCAGGAGTAATAAAAACGTCAGAATCTATGATAAAGGACATGATAATTGGACAATTGGATAAAAACGATTTGATTGGGCATAGTCACCACAGATTTGGAAATGGAAAATAATGTTAGACAAACTTGGAGTTCTTTTGAGGATGTTACTATCTAAATTGATAATGAGGAGCCAATGGACATAACATACTTGGATTTTCAGAAGGCTTTTAATAAGATCACACACAGAATATTGGCTAACAACATTAAAGCACGTGGAATAGGAAGTAATGAACCAACATGGATTGAGGATTGGCTAACAGATAGAAAATAGAGAGTAGGAATATATATGTCATTCTTGCATTGTCAGACTGTGACTAGTGGAGTACTGTAAAGGTCAATACAATAAATATCAATAATTTAGAGTAGGGACCAAATGTGGTATTTGCAAACTTGCAGATGATACAAAGCTAAGCAGGAATGTGTGTTGTGGGGAAGATATAAAATGATTTCAGGAAAATTTGAACAGGATTAATGGATTGGCAAGAACATGGAAAATGGAATATAATGTGGAAAAATGTGAGTTAATCCTCCTTGGTAGGAGGCACAGAGGCACAGAGTATTTCTTAAATGGTAAGAGGTTGGAAAATGCAGATGTGCAAAGGAACATGGATGTCCTTGTTGGTAAGTCACTGAAGATAAATTTAACAGTGCAACAAAGTATTAGGAAGGCTAATGGAATATTTACCTTTATTACAAGAGGAGATGAGTGCAGGAATAATTATGTCATTGTTAAGATGTTTGGTCAGATCACACCTGGAATACAGTGTGTAGTTTTGATCTCCTTATTGCAGGAAATATCTTCTTGCCTTTGAGGGACTGCAGTGAGGGTTCACCAGCCTTGTCCCTGGGATAATGGGATTGTTTGATAAAGAGATATTGGGTAAACTTGGCCTTTATCCTTCAGAGTTTCAAAGATTGGGAGGTGATATAATTGAAACCTACAAAATACCAAAAGGGAGAGACAAAGTTGATATAAGTCCAGTGCTTCCCCTGGCTGGGGAGTCTAGAGTAAGAGCGCACAAATTAAAAATAAGGGGAGCATTATTTGGGACGAAGATGAGGAGAATTGCTCGGGGGTGATGAATCTTCACTGTTCTATACTGCAGAAAGCTGAACAAACAGCCTCTGAGTATGTTTAAAGTAGAGATTAATATGTTTCCCATTACTAATGGGGTAAAGGGTTATATTGATAGTGTGACTACTGTGACTATTGAAGTATTTGATCAACCATGATTGTATTAAATAGTGAAGCAGATTTATCAGACTGAATGGTCAACAACTGTTCTTATATTGCTGCTTGAAATTCTGATCCAGCTCATTCTCCATACTTCAAAATGGAACTCTGGGATAACCAGTAATATTCATTTCAAAGTATTGCTAGTTTTGCCCTCTGTATCAATTGGATCTGTGTCCCTTTAAGGGTAACATTGTTGTCCAGACAACAGAACATTTCTAAATATTTATCAGCAGCTTGGAAGGTGCTAGTTAGCTTCTAACTTAAAGTCAGTTACTGCTATCTTATGCCTTTGTTGATATACCAATGTCAAAATCTAAGCAGGGCATATCCAGTCTCTTCAGCAGTGTAGCTAATGGTGAGAAAGTTGGGAAAATACGAAGAAGTTGCAAAAATCAGAAACTCAACATCAAGAATGAAAATTCAGCTTTATCCCTCAAAGTTTGAACTATGAGGTCAGACTCTTGCTAATGAGCTGGAGTTTCTTATTACTGTGCATTTACATCACAGTGTTAGTTCGATTCACCTCAATTCTATGCTTCTCTGAGTTTAATTCCCAACATGAAAGTCACAGTGATTAACTGGAGGCAATAGATCCCACGTGCTTCTCCGTGTCCTTCATCATACTCTGTCTTCACCATAATGTCCCTGCACTCTGCATGGATAACGTCCCCCTTCACCCGCACTCCAAGACCAACTCATGCACCACATTGGCACCTCAAGACCTCATTTTAGAGGGACACCTATGAATTGCATGTTTCTGCCAGGTCGCATCATGAACAGGTGCACGAACACATCTCATACACCTACGCAGGCTGCATACTATGGTTCTTAGCATCATTTCTTGGTGCTCATTTGCCTTGTGTGTATTTGAAGGCTTCTGGTCTCTGTGTCTTGCATTGCATTTTCGCACAGATAGGCAAAGATATGATTGCCATAGAGGAAGTTCAGTGAAGGTTCATCAAACTGAACTTCCCCTTCTGGGAAGACAGGTCTATTGTCTGAGGATGGAATGGATTGACAGGGCCTGTATTCACCGGAGTTTAAAAGAATGAGAGGGAATTTCACTGGGACATAAGATTCTGACAGAACTGAACAGACTGGTGTTCCCTCAGGATGCAGGTCGGTGGTATCTAGAACAAGGGTCATCACCTCAGGATACATGGTAGGCCATCTCAGACTGAGATGAGGAGAAATTTGTTTCCTCAGAGGATGGTGACTGTATGGAATCTTGTATTACAGAAGCCAGTACAAGCCAACTCACTGAATGTATTGAGGAAAGAACTAGATGGATGTCTAAAAGCGAAAAATGCCAAGTGTCCTTGGGGTAAGAGCAGGAATATTGTATTGAGATAGAAGTTCAGTTAAGAGCATGTTGCAGGCTGAATTGTCCTGTTCCTATTTGCTATGTTCCTAGCCTATACATTGCGGGCATCTATACCTACCCAACATGTGTAAGTTGTTGCAAATCAATACAGAATATAGCACTAGAGCTTTAGTCTTATTGGGTGAAACTTTCTCACGTTAAGTTCAATTCCTAAAACTTCTGATATGAGAAATGCTACCACCAAGTCAAAGATTCATCCTTTTTTCTTATACAAAGTTAAAAATGATGGAAAGAATCTGGATCAGAGTTTGTAATCAAACTCCCGGTGAAACAGTTTTCTTTTCATTGCATTGTCTTTGTTATCACTATTGACGTATACCGTACTTATATCAATAATTGTAACAAGGGAGAGTAGCCCATTATCTTAACTTCTTACAGCTCAGGAAGGGATTTTCATTGTAAATGCCAGATATTAAACTTCAGGAAATATTGAAATAAGAAACATATTTCTCTTTGCTGGAAAATACTCTGCAATGAATCTTAGTATTCTCAGAAGGTTTGACTTAAATGATTAATATCTGTAATTACCAAGTCTTACATAATAAAGTAAAGTTGGATTTATAGAAGAAAGCCATTTTCTAACAAATGTAATCTATATTGATTAAATCACAGTTAATGGTAAGATTCATGAAAAAGGCACCACATTTATGGAAGAAATATTTGTCAGCCTTATTTTATTTAAAGGGTGGATGCTGTTCATTATCATACAATAAGGGCACAAAATATGACAACTGGTTTCAAAATGATTGACATTATGGCAAAGTGCTTATTTGGAAACGAAAATAATTTTTCTCATGATGGCCTTATCCTTTAATATGTTTTGAAAGTAAATTGATGCAAGATTCTTCGTAAAGCTATAAATGACAGGTTTTTTTTGTGGTATTAATGAAAATGCTATCTAGAAACTCTGTTGCTTTTCACTACGTTCTTATTGTCAATGCAAAAAAGCACTTAGCCCTGAATGAGTATGTGTACAGCACAGTGCATATTTGAACAATGATCCCATTACATTTTGTAATTTTCTGACACTTTATCAAAAGCTTGACTGGAGTTTCAAGGTTTTGCTACCTGAAAATGATTTCCACAAACTATGTTCAGTACATGATGAATTGACAATTTAATGACCAAAGAAACCATTTGCTGCAGCATATTCATAGTTACTGTAAAGCTGAAAGTTTAATAAGATGCTTTACAATGGCTGTTAGTCAGATCTGAAAAAGCTTTTGCTAAAATGCTCTTGTCCTCCTCTCTGTACATGTTCTATTATGATGGAAAGAAGCATGAAATAATATAGAGAATGACTAATATCTTTAAAAGTGTCTATAAATAATATTTAGCATTCATTGCACAGCCATCCTGATACAAGGAGAGCAAATTTATGGTTGATTTCACATGAGTCATGTTGTGACATCAAGGGCAGAAATTGGACACTCATTTGTTAATCCTGCCATCAGGATGAATTCTGGAAAAACACAGAAACTGCTGGAGAACCTCAGCTGGTCTGGCAGCATCTGTAGAGAGAAAGCAGAGTTAATGTTTGGGATTGACTGACCCTTCCTCAGAATTGATGGTAGTTCGGAAAATGTCAGTTTATATGCAAAGACAGGGTGGAGGGAGGGGGTCAGGACTACACGATAGGTGGGGATATAGCCCAAAGAGAGAGAAGAACAGTTATACAAATAAAAGAGTGGAGAATAATCTGGCTAGGAGGGTGAATAGCTGTTAATAGAGGCTGTTAGTGGTTAACAATGGATTGTGTTTAATAGCAGACCATGTGATATCAAGGTCTGATGGGTGGTGGTTGGGGTAAGGTCATGGGAGAACTCAAATCCTAAAGTTATTGAATTTGATACAGGTACACAATCCTTTATCTGACATTACAAAATCCAAAATGCTCTGAAGTCTGAAATGTTGTCATGAAGATTTCTTTCTATTATCAAGGTTGCTTGGCATGCAAACAGTTAACCCAACTCCACACTCACTCAACCAACGACACTCAGATGTGATGAGAGGGAATGGCCCAGCACTGGCAGGTGTCAATTCTGTCTCAGGGCTTGTAGTACTCACAGATGCACCTGCTGTTTGGTAAGATTTAAAAAATTTCACCATTAAACTGCCACTTATTCTGAAATCTGAAAAATTATGAATTCTGAAAACCAGCTGGTCCCAAGGGTTTTGGATAAAGGATTGTGTACCTGTACTGGGTCTGTAAGGCAGTAGGGTTCCCAAGTGGAAAATGAGGTATTGTTCTTCCAGTTTACAGTGAGCTTTGCTGGAGCACTGCAGCAAACCTGAGACAGAGATGTTGGCCAGGGTGGGGTGTTCAAGTGGCAGGCAACTGGAAGCTCAGGGTCTTTTTTGCAGACAGAATGTAGGTCACCCTGTCTAAGCTTCCTTTCTACAATATAGGGGAGACCACATTGTGAGTGGGAATGCAGTAGGCTAGATCATGTGAAGTGCAGGTAAAGCACTGCTTCACCTGGAAGGTGTGTTTGGGCCCTTGGCCACTAAGGAGGGAGGAAGTAAACAGACAGGTGTTACACCTTTGGCAGTTGCAGGGGAAGGTGAAATGGGTCTGTGGGGGATGTTTGGAATGAAGGAAGAGTTGGCCAGGGTGTCCCAGAGGGAATGGTCCCTGCAGAAGGCTGACAAGAGAGGGGAGGGAAATATGTGTACAGTGGTGGCATTTCATGGTAAATGATTTAATGTCAAGGGACAGTGATTGGATTGTCTCTTCTTACGATTTTAGACTGGCATTTGTGTGGAACAAATGTTACCTGACACCTTTCAGCTCAAACCTAGATATTGTCCAGATTTTGTTGCATTTAAACATGGACTGATTCAGTATCTGAAGAGTCTCAAATGGTGCTAGACATTGTGCAATCATCCCCATTTCTGACATTATAATGGAGGGCAGGCCATCAATGAAGCAGCTAAATATACTTGGGTCTAGAACACTACCATGAGGAACTAGCGCAGAGGTGTCCTGGAGCTGAGATGACCGACTTCAACAACCACAACCATCTTTCTATGTGGAATATGACTCCAACCAACAGAGTTTGCCCCACGATTCCCACTGATTGCAGTTTTGTCAGGATGCCTTGATGCTACATTTGGTGGAATGCAGCGTTGATGTTAAGGGCTGTCACGTCTCACCTCATCTCTGGGATTCAGCTCTTTTGTCCATGTCTGAGCCAAGGCTGTATAGAGGTCAGGAGCTGAGGGGGCCTGGTGGAACTTTGGATGCCTAAAGTGCAGCATTTAGTTTTCTTCAGTATGCAGTGCCCTAAAAATCATACTGATCTTTCTAATGGTCTTTCTGTCTATTTTTCCCACCTTCCTATTTCCGCTGGAATTTATGCAATAGACTCTATTGTCTTTGTATTACAATGCTTGAGATTTTTAACTGCGACCTAGACTATGCATGAATAAAACAAATTAATATTCAAATACAAATGACCCTGAAATCAATCTTCAGGGAAAAGTAAAACAAAGCTTTACATTAATGCAATTTACTCATGCTAGTAAGTGAATTAATCTAAACTAAGCATGCTAATAGAAGGTGCAAAGATAATACATTCAGAGGGACATTTCATGGCAATATCAGCAGAACAGGAAGAAATGGTCTATGATGAATTCTTAAAAAATGGCATAAAGCCAATCAGTTCACATATAATTAGGTCTCTGGGGATTAATTGTTATAATAATTGATAATGTGAGTTTTGAAATGTTGCACATTACTGCATGTTGACTGAGTAATTACAAGGCCACAGCTCCTATAATCAGCATTGCTACTCCTCTATTGGTATTCAGTGTCATATTTCTGCATCATTCCAACCATTTTCATGTTACTTTCAGACATTGTCAAATTGACAGGATAACACAGCAACTTTAAACATTAAGTTTACATGTGAAAGATGTAAGTGGTACAGTATAATTGTGGCCACTCTGGCAATGGTGTCTGACTAAAGCTTTTTCTTCATGCATGGAATATTGGTGGAGCATAAAACGTTACAAAACCCAAATTCACTGATGTGATTAATTTATTTGTTTATTGGGGTGGGGACGCAGCACAGTGGCTCAGTAGTTAGCACTGCTGCCTCACAGCACCCGGGACCCGGGTTCAATTCCCACTTCGGGCAACTGTCTGTGTGGAGTTTGCACATTCTCCCCCTGTTTGTGTGGGTTTCCTCCGGGTGCTCCGGTTTCCTCCCACAGCCCAAAGATGTGCAGGTGAGGTGAATTGGCCATGCTAAATTGCCCATAGTGCATTAGTCACAGTGGGTTGCTCTTCGGAGAGTCTGTGTGGACTTGTTGGGCCAAAGGGCCTGTTTCCACACAGTAGGGGATATAATCTAATTTTCTCTCATTTTGTCCCCATGTACTCAATGTCACTATACCAGCACATAATATAGAACACACATGCACACACTCTCATACATCTTACTGATTTAGAAATTCCTTTCACATGTTCAGGATTATCTAAAGTGCTGAAGTTCCCCACAGCTAATGGAGTACATTACAATATATGGTTAGTTGAATTCTAAAAGGATGCATATATTCCCCTTAATTTCCTCTTGTTGTGTGCATCTGTTTCTAGTGTTGTTTATCCCCTTTAAGATTGCTATGCATTCTTGCATTGTAAGGAACAAACAGAAACAGAGATTCCATTATGTGGCACTTTCCTGATTGCTATGTGCTGCTTTTGAGGGAATATTATTAACAATCAACTTGCACCAAGCAATATCCCATGAATAGAAACAAATCACATTCAAGCGGTGTTCATCAAGGGAGAAATATTTGGCAGGTGATTAGGTGAAATCCTTTAGCCTTCTTTGATTCGGTCTTAACATTCTCAAAAATGAAATCAGTGCCCAATATTTGTACTGAATTATCAGCAATGGCATTCAGAATCAGAAAGCTATCTTCGGGATTCGGCACCAGTGAGTCAAAGTTGACCAGGTTTTAACAAAAACACATGGCACCATCCTTCTTCAGCTGAAATCAACTGATTCAGGATAGATTGGAATCAACTGTAGGCTTTGTTTATCCTCACTGCAAACTTATGCACTTTGCCAAATGAGATTTTTTGGAATCTCACATAGTGAGAGTCCAATGCTATGTCAAAGGTAAGAAGTGTGTGAACTCTAGCCTTAAGTGGAATTCAAATAAAATCAAATTCAGTGTTGAAGTGAAGTTTCACAAGAGTTATTTTAACTATAATTAATGATATGTAATTTTCTTACACATTGAAAAATGTACATTTGATAGCAGGAAGAATATTGTAATAATTATGCCAGTGCCTCTCGTAGTTTTTTTTGTTATTCTTTGATGAAATACTCCAGAAAGGTCAGAAATAAAACAACTGGCTATTCCATATCAATTCTAATGCTTTTCAGGATTAGTAATTAGAAATTAATACTTGGGGCGTGGGGGGGGGGGCTTGAAATGTATGAGAATCGGATGCTCAGGGAGGTGTTGACGCTAACATTCTTTCCATGTTGATATTACATACAGAGGGATTGCAGTGTATTGAATATGATACGTGAAATTACCGTTGCTCATTAACAAGACATGAACAGCGTATTTGCACTAAGTTTCAAGAATAAAAATTGTTTTTGAAATGGAGAATCTCTGTACTCAGGGACCACAGCAAGTAAATTGAGGGTTTCTGGATTATATTTCCAGAAAGTAACCATCCACAGGTCCAGCAGAAGAAGACACAACTCACAGGGAACGGTTCATGGCACTTAATGGGACTATGCAATAGATATGCAAAGTAGGTGGTAACTTGATGGAAGGTGCTCACAACATTATGTCAGCAAGACATAGCTCAGTGGCAGTGGAAAGGTGAGAGAGAGGCTACAAATTAGGAGAGATGGTAGCAATGGAACATTCCACAAGATTGTGCAGTCATGATTCAAAATCCCCAATAAATATGCTCCTCACTGTACCGGGATGAAAGAAACTTCTGGGAAGGAGAGAAGACTAGCTGCAAGTCATGTTCATGGCTCCATGCAATAATAACCCTCCAGAGCAGTCTGCCATGTGGAATCTTATTGTAGGCCTTACTGAAATCCATACAGACTATAACAAGCACTTTGTCCTCGTCAACATTCCTGGTCACTTCAAAGAACTCTAACAAATTTGTGAGGCATGATCTCTCACGCACAAAGCCAAGCTGACTATTTCTAATCAAACCCTGTCTTTCCAAATGCATGTGTATCTTATCTCTCAGAATCTTCTCAAGTAACTTCCTACCTGTTAGTTGTACAATGTCCCATCATCATTCATGATTCGATATGGCAGGGTTGCAGAGCTTAGTTGTTTGGTCTTGTGTACCGCATGCTGCGTCCACTGTTTAACATGAGTTGTAACTTCACTCCTTTATCTCATTTTTAGGTTTGCCTGGTGCTACTTACAGATTAGATTACATTACAGTGTGGAAACAGGCCGTTCGGCTCAACAGGTCCACACCGACTCGCCGAAGCGTAACCCACCCATACCCCTACATTTACCCCTTCACCTAACACTACGGGCAATTTAGCATGGCCAATTCACCTGACATGCACATCTTTGGACTGTGAGAGGAAACCGGAGCACCCAGAGGAAACCCACGCAGACACGGGGAGAACATGCAAACTCCACACAGTCAGTCGCCTGAGGCGGGAATTGAACCCGGGTCTCTGGCGCTGTGAGGCAGCAGTGCTAACCACTGTGCCACCGTGCCGCCCACTTCCTATGTATCCTCCTACAGTCTTCATTGGAACCAGGGTTAATCTCTTGACTTGATGGCGTGATCTTCAGGTTATGGATTATGGTTGAATACATTTCTGCTGCTGCTGATGACTCACAGTGCCGTTGGATATACAATTTTGAATTAGCTAGATCTGTTAGAAACCTGTCACATTTGATACGATGGTAGTGCCACAGCACAAGATGGAAGATATCCTCAATGTGAAGATGGGAATTCATTTCCAAAAGAATAGTACAGTGGCCACACCTACTGATACTGTTATGAACAGATGCATGTGACCAGTAGATTGGTGAGGAAGAGGTTAATAGGTTCTTCAGTCTTGTTGGTTTTCAGACACCCTGCTGCAGACCCAATCTTACGTTTTGGTCCTTTAGGATTTGGCTAGCTCAGTTCGTGTTGGTGGATACTACTAGGCCACACCTGGCAATGGACCTTGAGGTTTTTCACCAAGAATTCATTCTTGCCACATTTCCTTGCCACGTCCAGCCCCCATTTGGTGTTCAACCTGGAGGAGTACAAATTCATCAATCAAAGGGTAGATATAGGTGGCAATCAGCAAAATGTTTCCTTGCCATTTGATGATCTAATGCTTTTTGAAGTCCAAAATCAATGTTGATGACTCCCAGTGCAACTCCCTCCCAACTTTATACCACGGTGCTACCACATCTGACAGGTTTGCCCTGCTGGTGGGTGAAGATGATGGAACATTGTCCAGAATGCATGAATCTTTGAGTGTCATTGTATCATCTTATTGTTTAATGAGTATATGGGACATTTCTCCCAATTTTAGCACGTCTTTGCAAGGTCAGTACGTCTCGGTTAGATGTTATTACCTCCAATGCTGGCTTGATGCCACATTGTCCATCCAGTTTAATTCCTATTCTTAGACGTTGTTGTAGCTTGATACAACTGATTGTCTTGCTATGCTATGTCAGAGTGCATTTAATACTGACAAAAGTCACATGTAGGTCACACCAGGTAAGAACGACAGATCTCCTTTCATAAAGGCCATCAATGAAGCTGATATGTTTTTAAAGCAATTGACACTGGATTCCTTGTCACCATTAGATTAATTTCGTAACCTCAGATTTATGAATTGGAATCAAATTTCCCCCAGCACGTGAGATTCAAACTCATGACCCCAGAAGCATAGCTTTCGCCGCTGGATTACCAATGCCACTATCTCACTGCCTTACCTGGTTTCCACTTTACAAAACCAAGCTGAAATCCAGGTGCATTTGCAAAGTCAATACATCTAGGTTGAATGTTATTATCTATGATACTGGTTTGATGCCACATTGTCCATCCAGTTTATGATTTTCTATAATTATTATGAAAATCCATTATGATTTTCTAAGTGCTCTACAACAACCTCCTGAATACCATTTTCCAGTATTTCTCCACTGATACATGTTAGGCTAACAGGCCTATGATTTCCTGCTTCCTTTGTCCATCCTTTGTCGAATAGAGGATTACAATCACTACTTTCTGATGGGCCCTTTCCAAAACCTAACTAATTTTAGAAAATGAAAACCAGTGCAACTAAGATCTCAAAAATGTTTTTTGAACTCGAGGATGAAGACTGCAAGAAATGAGGGCCTTGTCAGCATTTCATTCAAATAACCTTCTTTGTAGCCTTTTCTTGATGAATGTAAGTCTTCTATCCTCCTCTCTCTCTCTTTCATCTCTTACTTTTTGTATAATTGTGTCTTGTACACTGAAGAGACAGACAGAAATGTCTGTTCAATCCACCTACCATTTACCTAGTTTCTACAACTCCTCACTCTGAAGGACCAACACTCATGTTATTAAAGTTTTTTTCTGAGTTTTACTGGTGCTTTTTCAAGGAATTGTCCAGAATGGTCCCTGTCAAGAGATGGATGTACATTTGGTAAGGAGGGGACTAAGATGATAGGCAGTTTTGAATTATTTACTTTTGGAAGTAGAAATAAACTTTGAACAACCTTTAGTTTGGGAAGTCACCTATGTTCACTAGCATACATGAATATATTCTACTGTACATATTCAATAAAGTGCTGACCTAATGGTATTTGTCTTTTTAAAAACTGCTATTTAGACAGAGAGAACAAAACTATAGAATAGGGAAGATACTGCTGAGAAAAAGGTATTGTTGAACTGGAAAATTCAATATGAAATGGTACCCTTATTTACAAACAATGTTGTGTAGTTGAGATTTGGGAATCAGACAATGGCAGGAAAGTATCTAGTCCCACACTTGGTAAAATATATTAGAGCTACAATAATTTGACTCAGGCTCAAATTACTTTGTGCCCTCTCATTAATTCACTTGTCTCTCGAAAAGGCAATCTTTTAAAAATTATATTAAAAATGTAATACAGTTTACGTAGCAATAATTATTTACCAATCGTAACTTAAAGCCCGCCCCATCTCAAAAGTGCTTCCCTATTACGAACAGTGTCTTCGCCAGACCTAGTGTAATAATTAATGCAATGTCCCTAAAGTTACCCATAACAGTGTAATAATGATCTTAACCTCCTCCGTCAAACTGCACAGGGCGGTACAATCTGAATGAGTCAAGGTGAGCTCCCCAACCAAGTTCTCGACTTGCGGAAGTTACTGCGATTCAGCCAGAGGGAAAGGTTGGACCTGAAAAACAACCAGATAATAACAATAGCGGAGACAATAATGATTCGTAACAAGGATTTGACTGCTGAGAAACAGGCGTGGTTTTTGAATGCTGTAAAATCACGGAAGCTCACTCTGGGCCGGGGCATCGACGAAACGGATAAACCCCTAACCAGGATGGACGTGTCGACTGGAAACTGCAGTTCCATGCACCAGGTGAGAGCCGAGTTCCGGGCAGAAAGACTCGCTTCTGCGGAACAGAACTTCTGTCTGCTTCATGCCAAGTTGCATTTGGTTCGCGTTTGCAAAATAAGAACTTGGTTCGGGTTTACTTTAACGAACCTGATCACCGAGCTTCCTTGTTGTTTACCTCCACTTCACTTGGTAACTTGATACTTTCTCGAGAAGTTGTTTGGTCCGCGTCTTGGTGCAGGTGAAAGAAGAGGCGTTTTGGAACATAAATTGCAACAATATATTTATATTTGCCGAAAGCCACACACTAGTTATGGATGTTTGTGTTGTTTAATACAGTGCCAGTGAACTATTGAGTCTGTTATATACCAAGTTAAGCTAAGTTTGTAGAGTAATTGTTTTGACGGAGAGAGCAAAACTTTCATTTTTTTTCAGTGTGTGGGGAAACTCCCAATGCTAAATGAGAAGACATGGATATGGCCTGCGAGCTGTTTCCTATAAACCCCGAGTTTGACTTGATTCTGGCCAATCAAAACTCACCTTTCATTATAAGGATAACCACCCAAAAAATCCTCCTTACCAACCCTGCTGCTGTCATCTGTGTCCTCTCTCCCCTACAGTTTTCCCATTTATACTGGTTTTTGCCAGTTGAACTGCACTTCACCTTACATAATCGCAGGCCTTTATGCAAGCCTTTGTCCTTGCCACTTTCTTACAATGACATGCTCTAATTCTGCAGTTTGGTCATATTGTGTCATTATTAGAGTTTTTCAACTTGGGGAGGTGAGGAGTTTCTATCCCCAGAGGGTAGTGAGTCTTGGAAAGTCTCCACCTCTCAAAACTCTGTCATTGAATATGGATTTCTAGCCATTCAGGACATCAGGAGATATATGGATAATGGAGGAAATGAGCATGAGATAGAAGATCACCCATGCTGTAGTTGCATGACAGAGAAAGCTCAATGGGTCAAATGGCCTCCTCATGCTCCTGTGTGAAATAACTCCACCGAGGCTGGTATGCTGTCACCAAGTCACCCTGTATTTACACACGGACAGTTCTTGACACTGATCCAGTTCCCTCAGAGACAGCTCTCCAGAGTGGACAGAACCTCTGACACTCCTGTTTATATCTTTCAGTTAGGGCTCCCTAATTGGACCAGATGAACAGCCCCAGTCAGGGAGCTCATCTTCTATGAGGTCCATGTGGCTGACCTCATTACAATTATTAGACTGTGATCCTTACTTTCTTGTATGCTGAAATCCAGCAGAGTTCCAGCATCTGTTCTGTCTAAAATATGTCTAATTTATAAACTCCACTTTTCACATCCAATATTTCAAAGTGATTTCATAGTCTAAAGAATGTATTTCAAAAGGAATGTATACTGAGTAGAGAATGAGCGATTTTGGTATATCAACTTATTCTTCACCTCCTCCATGGCTGTGTCTTCCATCTTCCTTCTCTGTCTACCTGGCATGCTACAGATTCTGGTTTTCAGAAAAATGACATTGAACTCCTGACTTCTTCCTTCAGTACTCTGCTCTCTAGGAAATCATCAAAGATGGGAGCTGTGCATCCAGACAAAGTGACAACACCATCCAGATATTTGGTGTCCTTGTCTCCCCATTTCTCTTTTCCTTGCTTAAGTGTTTTCTGTCTGAAAGTGCTAATGTCTGCTTGGGTATAGCTCATGATTGCAGGCAAATTTGACATTGCATTGGTTTCCTGTGACACCACTCTTACATAGCATCAATAGCTTTCCCTCTGGAAATGCAGTGTTTTTTTATGATGTACCATCAACGGTGTGCTGATAATTGAGCGAATAGGTTAAAAATACCAAATTTGGAGATAGCTTCATCCAATTTTGGTGTAAAATCAATGGCTAGAAATTTATTTTTAAGAAAATGTAATTGAATGTGATATGAGTGGCAATTTGGAGCTTATCCCTAATTGTCCGAGTGAAAGTGGCAATGAGCAGTTCAAGGAACTGAATGGGACAGCATCCTTATATTAAAAGTTATTTGCCAACAAGTAATTAGATATCTCTGATTATTGATCAGTTTAACTGGATGGGAATTTAACTGATGTGTAATTTTGCTTTGAGAAATGTGCTGTTAAATTTAGACTATCTGATACAAATCCTGCTTGCATGCTATGACAAATGACTATCCAAAATAAATCAACCAAGTGAGTTTAGTGTCATGGAACATTAAAAATATATGACAAACAGATTTGTTTAAAAATTTTTCCCAGTAATGCAACTTAAGTTATGTGGAAAGAACACAATAAGTTGTAAGGACACACAAGTACAACATTAGAGGGCAGCACGATGGCTCAGTGGTTAGCACTGCTGCCTCACAGCGCCAGGGACCCGGATTCAATTCCCGCTTTGGGCAGCTGTCTGTGTGGAGTTTGCACACTCTCCCTGTGTCTGTATGGGTTTCTTCCGCGTGCTCTGGTTTCCTCCCATAGTCCAAAGATGTGCAGGTTCGGTGAATTAGCCATGCTAAATTGCCCGTAGTGTTAGGTGCATTAGTCAGGGGTAAATGTAAGGGAATGGGTCTGGGTGGGTTGCTCTTTGGAGGGTCAATGTGGACCCCTTGGGCTGAAGGGTCTGTTTCCACACTGTGAGGAATCTAATCTAATCTAATTTAACAGGCATCTGGATTGGTGGATGAATAGGAAGTGTTGAGAGGGATATGGGCTAGTGCTGACAAATAGAACTAGATTGATTTACGATATCTGGTCGGCATGGATGCGTTGGACCAAAGGGCCTGTTTCCATACTGTGCAACTCTATGATTCTATGATATGTTTTTATTTAAAGACAATATGCTTGTTTTCCAGTTGGCTGTCAGTTTTCCTTTTCGCACATTGTACTGCAGACTTCAGTATTTTAGCAATTCAGTTCTGATATCTGCAAAGGTTCAACTAAGTTGCTCAATAAGTGTCTAGATTGTGCTGTCACCAGTTGTTTAAGTTCTGAAGTTTTGAAGTATATGACAGAGATCATATGACGTCAATGTTCATAAAAGACAGGTCAGAATTGGCAAAAGGCAGACTTTGCTTAACTTTGGCCTATTAGTAAGAAGAGATCATTAGACACATTCCTATTCATTCATTATTTGGAGGGGGTGTACAAAGTTAGAAATCACACAACACCAGGTTAGAGTCCAACAGGTTTATTTGGAAGCACTAGCTTTCAGAGCACTGCTACTTCATCAGTGTTGTGGTGACTGTGTGACCTTTAACTCTATTCATTCATAAGTGACTGAAAACTAAAATGTAGATGCAGAAAGTAATTAGAAAAAAAAACAAATGGTTTGTTGGCTTTTATCACAAGAGAATTTAAGTACAGGAGTACAGATGTCTCACATCAGTAGCTTTGGGTGAGACTGCATCTAGAGAATTGATGCTGCTTTCTTCCCCTTAACAAAGGAAGGATATACTTACCATCAAGGCAGTGCTGTAGACATTCACCAGACTGATTCCTAGGATGGCAGGATTGTTCTGAGAGGAGAGACTGGGGACAGTAGACCTGACCGCTCTACAGTTTGGAATAAAGACAGGAGATCTTATTGAAAATTCTTTCAGAGCTATGCAAGGTAAATGCCGTAGGATGTTTCCCCTGGCTGTGGGGAGTCTATGAACCGTAGGGTAGTGAAGCTTTGGAAGTATTTACCCGCAAAGGCCATTGGAAATTCAATTATTGAGTATGCTTAAGATAGAGATCAGTAGATTTCTGGACACTAATGGCCAGAAATCAGTTAAATATCAATTTTGCTGAATTTCATGGAGATTTCCTGTTTTTAAGCTAAAAAAAGGTTTATCGTGCTATTCAGAGAAACCTACCACATTACCTGGTGATTCAGCTTGTCCTATCTTTCCACTCGGGGAAGTACTTGGCACTGCTGGGATCTCCCATGATTCTGAGTGCTGGCAACATTTTTCAAGCTCAGCTGTGCATCAAGTAAAATGTTAACTGCCAGCCTACTCTTAATTTCCTTTGATTGTCTAGGTTTTAGGATCATTCAGCACAGAAACAGAACCTTTGGCCCAACTCGTCCATGCCAACCAGACATCCCAATCTTTGAAAACAATCTTGGCTATTCACCCTATCCATGCTTCTGATGATTTTATAAACTTCTATAAGGTCACCACTCAGCCTTTGACTTTCAGGTGAACAAACCCCAGCGTTTTCAGCCTCTTCATATAATGCAAAATCTCCAGTCCTGGCAACTTCCTTGTAACTCTTTTCTGCACCCTCTCAGGCTTAACGATATCCTTCCTGTAGAAGAGAGACCAGAATTGTGTGCTGTATTCTAAAAGTGATGTCACCAATGTCCTGTCCAGCTGTAATGTGATGTCCCAACACCTATACTCAATGTTCTGACCAGTGAAGGCAAGTGTGCCAAATGCCTTCTTCACCACCCTGTTTACCTGCACCTCCACTTTCAAGGAAAATTGCACCTGCACCCATAGGACTTTTTGTTTGGCAGCGTTTCCCAGGGCCCAGCCATTAATTGTTTAAGTACAGCCTCCCTTGCATTACCAAAATGCAGTGCCTCACATTTATCCAAATAAAACTCCATTTGCCACTCCTTGGCCTATTGGCCCATTTTATCAAGGTCCTGTTATACTCTAAGGTAATCTTCTTCACTATCTACTACACCATCTACTTTGGTGCTATGTGTAAACTTACCAACCATACCCTTTTTATTGACATCAAAATAATTTAGATAAATGATGACAAGCAATGGAACCAGCACCAATACTTGATGCACACCGCTGGTCACAAACCTCCAGTCCAAAAAGCAACCTCTACTATCACCCTCCATCTCCTACCTTAAATCTAATATAGTATCCACTTGGCTAGGTTCCCCTAGAATCCATGCAATTTAACCTTACTAACCAGTCTGCTATGTAGAACTTTATCAATCACTTTGCTGAAGTCCATATAAGCAACATCTACCTTCATCAATCTTCTTTGTTCAAAAAACTCAATTAAGCCAGTGAGAGAGAATTTCCCATGCCCAAAGCTCTGGTGAATTTCCGTAATCAGTCCTTGCTTTTCCAAATGCATATAAATCCTGTCACTCAGAATCCCTCCCAACAACATACCCACCACTAATGTAAGGCTCACTGGCCTATAGTACCCTGGCTTTTCCTTACAGCTTTTTTTGAATTATTGCACCTCCAGTCTTCTGGCACCTTACCCGTGGCTGTTGACGATACAGATATCTCAGTAAAGGCCCCAGCAATCTCTTTCTTAGGTTCTCATAAAGTCCTGGGAAACACCTAATCAGTTCTCAGGGATTTATCTACTAAAAGTCACTCCTCTTGCTCTCTTTCCTCCCTTTTTATTGTTTGTACAACATTTGTACCCTGGAACATTAAGCTGCCATTCCTGTCCATCCCTGAGCCATGTACAAGCTATGTTATCCCATTCCCATGATCCCAACCATGCTCTAAGTTAATTTGCCTTGTCTGTCAGGCCTCTTGCATTGAAGTTTAATATTTCTGTATTACCTCTCTCTCTCTGTCTTGACTATTTGGTTTGCTCCCTTTATCTACAGTAAGAGCCTCAGCCTTTTCTGTTTGCTCACTATCGCTTTGGTCCCCTGAACCACCTTTACTCATTTAAAGCCTCCTGAGTATCACTCCAAATCTCCCCTCAAGAATATTGAAAAGGAGTTCTTCAAATGTTCAAATGGTTCAGAATGAGAAGTTGTTTTTAAAAAGTTGTGTGTTAATAAATTTGTGAATTTCTTCAGGAAATTGCTAACTTGGTAGATAGTGCATTTATTATCATTTATGTTTGTTGTTTTCAATATGTTTTTAATAAGATGACAAATTGCATGATAAAGTTGGAACTTGAGCATTTGTTGGGCACATCTTGTGGTGGATGAAGTGTTGGTTGCACTCATGAGAGGTAACTTACCATTAATGGTGACAGCGGTTTTGTATGGAGATGGATTTCTTCTGGAGTTGACCTTATGTCAATCTGACAACAATTACACCATAACTTTGCCAGTTAGTTTAGGTATCTGGAAAAGACAAGATTTGCAAATGAATAACCAAGGAGTAGGCAGGTCATGTCTTCTCTTATATTATAACTCTTTCACAATATTTGATACACCTACTCCAGTTGTCCGTAAATATAATACAAAGCTGTTGATTGTACTTGCATCCCCTGGCAATCTCAGGTAGTCCAAACTTAGAAAATTAACCATGAACAGTACGCCCACTTCTAAGTTGGGATGTCTTATCAAAAGCACTAAAATATTTATGACATGACATTCTTCAGTTTGGTTAATGCTTTATGCTCAGCGATTATCTGATGGAATATATTTCCTAATGAGTAAACTTTAGAAGGAAGACATCTTCCATATGCTTTGTCGAAAAATTGAAATGAATTATAATTTCATTTACAGTGGGCAGAGGCAATATTTTGTGTTGCATTTCTGCAGTATGTTAATTAGTGAGTGCTGTGCATACATTTGTACTAATTGATACATCACTGCTACGGAATAGAGCATTTTCTTTTTTCTTTGATATCTAAAGATTAGTATTCCCAGTAATGTATTTGCAGAAACCTGAGTTATTTAGTGATTTTCTAATCATTAAACAGAACGTCTGGAACACTGTACATCAGCTTCAGACCTTGACGACTGATTCTCTGACCCATAGACCTGTCAATAAAGGTCCACACACTGGGAACAGAACATTTCAAACTTTATCCTGCTGTTGCAGAAGACTGTACATGTGATAAGCACTTGTCCTGCAAGCTGAAATTAATGATGCACACAAAGCTGTGCTCCATTGACTTTTAAGCCAAAGAAAGGTACATTATTTCTTCCTCTGTCAATCATTCCAAAGAATTGGACAGTGAACTAATCTGATGTTATGTAGATAAGAATGTCAATTATTTTATGCACAGCAAAGCCTATAAAATATTAATGAGTTAAATCGTCAGCTCATTTGTTTAAGCTGAAGCTGTGCTGTTGTTTAAAACTGTAGTTAAATTCCCTAATTTAGCATTTGAATTTGCTTGTAGATTAGTATTTGCCCCTGTACCAATCTTAACCAGTACTGAATAGGTAAGCTTACCATAGTCATGTCATTTAAATGTGCAAACCTTTTGCTAGTGCGATGATATTGATGTTTTCCTTGTGATTGACAGTGTGAGACATGCATTCACCACTCTGTGTCATTGTACATTGTTAGATTCTGGTTTGTCGGCCACTCCATGTGTATATCTCTGACAGAATATCTATAGTAACTTGAAAATCTTCATTTGTACATGGTTTGGATCACTGCACAACTCTTTGTAGCCGCATTAATCTATGTTCTAGTCACTGCCTCTGCCAGTGGCAGTACTGCTACATGTCTTTCAAAAATTGGATTGAAAACAGTTCAAAAAGGCAGCTCACCTTCATTTTCTCTTAGAGATTAAAGTTCAGCGTTGCCTGAATTTCATGAATGAATTTAAAATGTAAGCAACGTGCTGCAAAGCAGCATTGTGGCTCATTGATTAGCACTGCTGTCTCACAGCACCAGGGACCCAGGTTCAATTTCAACGTCGGGCAACTGTCTGGAGTGGAGTTTGCACATCCTCTCCATGTCTGCATGAGTTTCCTCTGGGTGCTCTGGTTTCCTCCCACAATCCAAAGATGTGCAGTTTAGGTGAATTGGCCATGGTAAATTGGCCATAGTGTTCAGGGATGTGAAGGTTAGAGGTAAATGTGGAGTAATGGGGGAGGGGAATGGGTCTGGGTGGGATACTCTTTGGAGGGTGGGTGTGGATTTGTTGGGCCAAAGGACCTGTTTACACACTGCAGGGATTCTATTATGTATGTTTGTGCATTATTTTGAAAAATAGTAGTTTCCTCTATGTCAAAACCAAAAGAAATAATAAGGCTGCAGTAGTGAGTACAGTGGGTTATTTCTTGATTATATGTTTTGTGGAGATAAGTCTCTTGATTAAACTTAAAATATAAGCCATAGCTATTAATTTAACCTGGTGCATTGTTTTGTAGAGGAATAAGACGGTGTTATTTTCTGGGTCTGTAGATTGTGAAGGAGCAAAAATTACCTTTGCAGTGAGATGTACTTCTTGTCAGATGTGGGAGTTTAAAGAGAGTTTAAGAGTAACTGCAGATTATATCTGCCATAAATGCTATTGGATGCGAATCTTATCAGATCGAATGGATTGGTTGGAGAGAAAGTTAGAAGCGATGAGGAATTTACAACAGTATGTGATGGATGGCCGGTATAGGAAGGGAGGAAAGTCTCAGATACAGTCACATAGATGGGTTAACTCCAGGAAGGGTAAGAGAGGTAGGCACCAAGGGCAGGAGTCTTTTGTGGATATACCCATTTCAATCAGGTATGCTGTTTTGGAAAATGTAGGGGGTGATGGATTCTCAGAGGAACGTCGCATGAACAGCCAAGTTTCTGGTATTGAGACTGGCTCCAATGCAACGAGGGGTACATCGGCTTCCAAGAGATCAATTGTGTTAGGGGGCTCTGTAGTCCGAGGTACAAACAGACGTTTCTGTGGCCAGCAGGGAAAAAAGCATAATGGTGTGTTGTTTCCCTAGTGCCAGGATCAAGGATGTCTCAGAGAGGGTGCAGAATGTTCTCACGGTGGAGAGGGGCCAGCAAGAGGTCATTGTCCACATTGGACCCAATGATATAGGAAGGGAAAAGGTTGAGATTCTGAAGTGAGATTACAGAGGGTTAGGGCAGAAATTTAAAAAGGAGGTCCTCAAGGGTAGTAATATCTGGATTACTCCCCGTGCTACGAGCTAATGAGGGCAGGAATAGAAGGATATAGCAGATGAATGCATGGCTGAGGAGCTGGTGTATGGGAGAAGGATTCATATTTTTGGATCATTGGAATCTCTTTTGGGGTAGAAGTGACCTGTACAAGGACAGATTGCACCTAAATTAGAAGGGGACTAATATACTGGCAGGGAAATTTGCTCGAACTGCTCGGGAGGATTTAAACTAGTAAGGTGGGGCGGTGGGACCCAGGAAGAAAATGAGGAAAGAGATCAATCTGAGACTGGTACAGTTGAGAACGGAAATGAGTCAAACAGTCAGGGCAGGCAGGAACAAGGTAGGACGAATAAATTAAACTGCATTTATTTCAATGCAAGAGGCCTAACAGGGAAGGCAGATGAATTCAGGGCATGGTTAGGAACATGGGACTGGGATATCATAGCAATTATGGAAACATGGCTCAGGGATGGGCAGGGCTGGCAGCTTAATGTTCCAGGATACAAATGCTACAGGAAGGAAAGAAAGGGAGGCAAGAGAGGAGGGGGAGTGGCATTTTTGATAAGGGATGGCATTACAGCTGTGTTGAGGAGGATATTCCCAGAAATATATCCAGGGAAGTTATTTGGGTGGAACTGAGAAATAAGAAAGGGATGATAAAATTATTGGGATTGTATTATAGACCCCCTAATAGTCAGAGGGAAATTGAGAAACAAACTTGGAAGGAGGTCTCAGCTATCTGTAAGAACAATAGGGTAGTTATGGTAGGGGATTTTAACTTTCCAAACATAGACTGGGACTGCCATAGTGTTAAAGGTTTAGATGGAGAGGAATTTCTTAAGTGAGTACAAGACAATTTTTTGATTCAGCATGTGGATGTACCTACTAGAGAAGGTGCAAAACTTGACCTACTCATAGGAAATAAGGCAGGGCAGGAGACTGAGGTGTCAATGGGGGAGCACTTTGGGGCCAGCAACCATTATTCTATTTGTTTTAAAATAGTGATGGAAAAGGATAGACCAGATCTAAACGTTGAAATTCTAAATTGGAGAAAGGCCAACTTTTACGGTATTAGGCAAGAACTTTCGAAAGCTGATTGGAGGCAAATGTTCGCAGGTAAAGGGATGGCTGGAAAATGGAAAGTCTTCAGAAATGAGATAACAAGAATCCAGAGAAAGTATATTCCTCTCAGGGTGAAAGGAAAGGCTGGTAGGTATAGGGAATGTTGGATGACTAAAGAAATTGAGGTGGAAAATGTGTTGCTGGAAAAGCGCAGCAGGTCAGGCAGCATCCAAGGAGCAGGAGAATCGACATTTCGGGCATGAGCCCTTCTTCAGGAATTGAGGGTTTGGTTAAGAAAAAGAAGGAAGCATATGTAACATATAGACAGGATAGATCGAGTGAATCCTTAGAAGAGTATAAAGAAAGTAGGAGTACACTTAAGAGGGAAATCAGGAGGGCAAAAAGGGGACATGAGATAGCTTTGCAAACAGAATTAAGGAGCATCCAAAGGGTTTTTACAAATATATTAAGGAGAAAAGGATAACAAGGGAGAGAATAGGGGCCCTCAAAGATCAGCAAGGTGGCCTTTGTGTAGAGCCAGAAAATGGGGGTGATACTGAATGAATATTTTGCATCAATATTTACTGTGGAAAAGGATATCGAAGATATAGACTGTAGGGAAATAGATGGTGACATCTTGCAAAATGTCCAGATTACAGAGGAGGAAGTGCTAGATGTCTTGAAAAGGGTAAAGGTGGATGAATCCCCAGGACCTGATTAGGTGTACCCGAGAACTCTGTGGGAAGCCAGAGAAGTGATTGTTGGGCCTCTTGCTGAAATATTTGTATCATCGATAGTCACAGGTGAGGTGCCCGAAGACTGGAGGTTGACAAAGGCGGTGCCACTGTTTAAGAAAGGTGGTAAGGACAAGCCAGGGAACTATAGACTGGTGAGCCTGACCTCAGTGGTGGGCAAGTTGGGCAAGTTGTTGGAAGGAATCCTGAGGGACAGGATGTACATGTATTTGGAAAGGCAAGGACTGATTCGGGATAGTCAACATGGCTTTGTGCGTGGGAAATCATGTGTCACAAACTTGATTGAGTTTTTTGAAGAAGTAACAAAGAGGATTGATGAGGGCAGATCAGTAGATGCGATCTATATGGACTTCAGTCAGGCGTTTCGACAGGGTTCCCCATGGGAGACTGATTTGCAAGGTTAGATCTCATGGAATACAGGGACAATGAGCCATTGGGATACAGTACTGGCTCAGAGGTAGAAGACAGAGGGTGGTGGTGGAGGGTTGTTTTTCAGACTGGAGGCCTCTGACCAGTGGAGTGCCACAAGGATCGGTGCTGGGTCCTCTACTTTTTGTCATTTTCATAAATGATTTGGATGCGAGCATAAGAGGTACAGTTAGTAAGTTTGCAGATGACACCAAAATTGGAGGTGTCGTGGACAGCGAAGAGGAATACCTAAGATTAGAACAGGATCTTGACCAGATGGGCCAATGGGCTGAGAAGTGGCAGATGGAGTTTAATGTTGTGGTTCTGTTTGTTGAGCTGGGAATTTGTGTTGCAGACGTTTCGTCCCTGTCTAGGTGACATCCTCAGTGCTTGGGAGCCTCCTGTGAAGCGCTTCTGTGATCTTTCCTCCGCCATTTGTAGTGGTTTGAACCTGCCACTTCCGGTTGTCAGTTCCAGCTGTCCGTTGCAAACTTTGAAGATGGAGTTTAATTCAGATAAATGCGAGGTGCTGCATTTTGGGAAAGCAAATCTTAGCAGGACTTATACACTTAATGGTAAGGTCCTGGGGAGTGTTGCTGAACAAAGAGACCTTGGAGTGCAGATTCAGAGCTCCTTGAAAGTGGAGTCACAGGTAGATAGGATAGTGAAGAAGGCATTTGGTATGCTTCCCTTTATTGGTCAGAGTATTGAGTACAGGAGTTAGGAGGTCATGTTGCAGCTGCACAGGACATTGGTTAGGCCACTGTTGGAATATTGCGTGCAATTCTGGTCTCCTTCCTATTGGAAGAATGTTGTGAAACTTGAAAGGGTTGAGAAAAGATTTACAAGGATGTTGCCAGGGTTGGAGGATTTGAGGTATAGGGAGACGCTGAACAGGCTGGGGCTGTTTTCCCTGGAACGTCAGATGCTGAGGGGTGACCTTATAGAGGTTTACAAAATGATGAGGGGCATGGATAGGATAAATAGACAAAGTCTTTTCCTTGGGGTCAGGGATGAAAATGTGTTGCCCTTCTTCAGGATGTATAACTGTGAACATTCCTTCTATGAAAATCTGTATGAGTAGACCATCATTTGTGTTGCATTCATGCCAGCAATGAAGATCATCACTTCACTCATCTCCATGTTGCAGCTGGCACCAAAGAGCTCTTTGGAAGCTATCCAACTGCAAGTAGTGACTACAAAGTTCAGGAAGAAGAAAGAAACTAAACTCTTTAAAAACATCAGCCTGTTTCAAATTCAATGACTAATTAATACAGCACACTGCAATCCAGTCTCCTGTGTGTACACTTGGTTCAATCACAATCAACAGCATAGTCAGCTAGTTAATGATTTAAACATGCATTTTATTTTGAATACAACAGAAGTCAAGAGCACATGTTATTATACTGCCCATCAGTGTCCTAGGGCATGCCAAAATGTTTGTCAACCGTTACTGTTTGAATCTGATAGTATTCTGTGAGCAGTCTATATTAGTTGCCTAAAATCTCCATAGGCTGGCTTATCCTCTCTCTGACCTCCCATTCCCTATCTCAGTGGGCTGCTCTGAGCTCCTGACTGTTATAATTCATTCTGTGATTGATGGTATAAAACATTGTAGATGGAAATTCTCAATTTGGAGCAAATTCGTGCTATTATTGTGTGGTGATGTGCATCCCATTAAGAGGGGGGAGCATTTGGATTGAGTAAGAAAGGGTTATGTTGTACATTATTAATTTTAGCAGAAAGTTATTCAGTTTGCTGAAGTGCTAGAGAGAGAGAGAGAGAGAGAGAGAGAGAGAGACTATAAGAGGAGGTCACACCCAAAATCAGTCATGGCACGGAAAATAAGATTGAGTTTAGGATGTTGCTGCCTTGCACTATGTAATTAAAAATACCTGACAACCTCAGGGTGAAGAGATAAAAGAAACCTGAGAAGATAGAAAATTAGATATTTGCAAACAGCCATTTAACCCCATGGAGTTACTCATTGGTGATTTATGTATTTTGAAGCTTCAAAATGTATCTTTTCATTGGAACAAGATCTGATTTGGCCATGATTAGAGTGCTCTATAAAGGCTTTTAGATGTTGATCTATAGTCAGGAAACCATGACTTGCTGGGACAATTGAGCTCAAAAACTTTAGAGATTTTGTTGCCATGGAGCATCTTGGGGTGTGAATTTTGTTGAGCGCAATGAAAGCTCTCCTTAGTATTTATTTTCAGGGAAAGGGAGTTTGATTTGCAGACATTAAAAGGGTGTTTTTGCTATTAATTTGTAGTCTTGACTTGGAGTGGTAAGTTTCAAGAGCAATGAATGTGTAGCTCCATTACCTGCATAGACAGACTTAGGACAAAATACCGGCTTAGTAAAGCTGCTGCTGGAATGGTACAAATTGACTGACATGTTTGTGATTTTCAACTTAAGGAGGTTCTCTTCCTTGCTATGATATGTTCATTGATTTCCGCGTTAAGAACAGTACATATTATTAAGACATCGAAATTTTATCTGTAAAATCTTAACCACTGTTTCTTCAATTAAGCTTTATTTAGTTGCTTTTTTGTTTGAAGCAATAAATATTGGATAAGTGATATCTTAGTTGTACTGTCTAACAAGCATTGATACCAAGGAGACAGTGAGGAGTGATTGGAAGGAGTGCTTTCAGTGGGAAAGAGAGGAGGGCTGAGATAATAATAGAGCATATAAGGGTGAATGAAGGCAGTGAAGAAGCTGGAGCAAAAAAGTTAGGGACATCATTTGACTACTGTTTAGATTAGATTACTTACAGTGTGGAAACAGGCCCTTCGGCCCAACAAGTCCACACCGACCCGCCGAAGCGCAACCCACCCATACCCCTACATTTACCCCTTTAACCTAACACTACGGGCAATTTAGCATGGCCAATTCACCTGACATCTTTGGACTGTGGGAGGAAACCGGAGCACCCGGAGGAAACCCATGCAGACACGGGGAGAATGTGCAAACTCCACACAGTCAGCCGCCTGAGTCGGGAATTGAACCCGGGTCTCTGGCGCTGTGAGGCAGCAGTGCTAACCACTGTGCCACCGTGCCGCCCACTGTTGTGAGGAAGGAGGAGTAGCGTTGGAGGAGGAGAATGCTAGGTCAGTGCTTTATTGGCATGGGTGTTGTATTTATAGAGTGATAAGTAATAAGATAAGTAACTTTTTGGACAATAAGAGAAGTAGCTCTTCATGGGCTGCAGAGAAGGTATGTAGTTTGCAGCAGTACTTGGGGAGAGATGGGAGAAGGAATTAAATGGTAGCTCAGACGATTGGATCTGACTTAGTTTGTTGCTCCAGAAGTGTTAATGGCATCCTTGAACAGGTTGATTAGAAATAAAAATGGTTCAAATTAAGCATTTTCATGTAACAGGAAGTTGGCTAATGTGATGCCACTATTTAAGAAAGATGGTAAGGAAATGCCAGGGAACTATAGACTGATGAGCCCGACATTGGTGGCGAGCAAGTTGTTGGAGGGAATCCCCTGAGGGACAGGATTTGTATGTATTTTTAAAGGCATGGACCGATTAGGGATAGTCAACATGGCTCTGTGTGTTGGAAATCATGGCTCACTAACTTGAGTATTTGAAGATGTAACAAAGCAGATTGATGAGTCCAGAGCACTGGACATGATCTGTATGGACTTTAGTAAGATGTTTGATAAAATTTCTCATGGAAGGCTGGTTAGCAAGATTAGATCACATGGAATAGTGAGTACTAGCCATTTGGATACAGAACTGGCTCGAAGGTAGAAGACAGTGGGTGGTGATAGAGGGTTGCCTTTCAGACTGGAGTCCTGTTGCTGTGGGGAAAATCACTAGCCTTGGAGTCAGAGTCGGGGTTCAACGACAGAGTTTATTGTATAAGGAAATACCGGAGCTCCGGGGAGAGAAAGACACCAACAGCACAGTGGTCAGCTGTGAATCTTCTCTCAACCCAGAGCATATGATAAAGACACTTTTATATATTTTGTAATACAAAAGGTCAGTAATGAGGTTATTGTCTTTGTAGCATAGTTTGTTTATTGTAAACATTGCAGAATCGTTGACAGTTTTGATGCAGTCATTGTCAGTTCCGGCGCAACTTTTGTTAATTTCAATGCGATTATTGTCAGTTTCAGTGCAGACATTGTCAATTTCAATGTCTGCGTGGAAGTCTATTGCTGTAATAATGGGCACTAATCGCTCTTCCTGAAAGGGATGATTACTGCAGCCCTGGCTATTATCACTTTGCATTGAGTTTATATCAAACTGTTAGCATTTCTGTAAAAGGTGTTGGCTGGATCCAGACACTTTGGTGGGCAGTATACAGTACTTGCCTTAAACTAATAAACCAGGTTGTGAGTGCATTGTGCTGGTATTCTGTTGGCCCCAGGCAGTGTCTGTGTTTGCTCTGCTGTCTCTCTCCATAGTTTGGTCTGGCTGCCATCTTGTGCATTAAGGGGCCAATTTATGGCTCAGGGGTCATCTTGTTTGTCCATGTGTTGAGTGTCACCTTGCCCCGTGCATCTCCCACTTCATTCCCCCCTTTGTGGTCAAGGAGGTGACTTCGGAGATCTCCCACAGACCACACAATTTGCATGTAGAGGTGGGTCATCTCTAGGAGCTTCTCCTCCCGAGGGGTATCATGGAGTGCCAATTTCATTGGGGGCTCTTCTGTGGTGACATTCACTGCTAGTACAGTTCTCATCGGTAGTGCCTTACAGCAGAGATTTAAGCACCTGAGACCCAAACAGAATACCAGCATGAGTGCAATGAGGGTCCCCAAGATTTACCTATCAACCAATTTAGCAAGCTGTCTCTAATTGTGGCTCCCTGTCGAAAGTTATCTAACTGGTCTCGGATATACTTGATGGCTTCTGTAATGTTATAAGAGGCATGGGTAATACAATTCTCACCAATAATTGTACAAATTCCCTCTTGCTGTGCTAATTGATAATCCACCGTGTAATGTGTCTGCTGTGTGTAGAATCTGAGTTCAGCCAGCTCTGTATTAATTGCATCCAGAGCTTTTGAGGTATCATTGCCTAAGATAGTCAGGCCACATAGAAGGTAATTCCAGTTTTTAGCACTGCCGACCCCTGGACCCCTTTGGACCCCCCTCCAAAGATAGAGATCCCAAGAATTCATATCCCAGTGATGATCCCAAAGTGGTGGGGACCTGCCAGTCAGTACAGCACTCCTGACTGATGGAGCGGGTCACTCTCCTTCTCTGAACATGTCCCCCAATGGGGTATGGTACAGTAAGGGGCGCAATTGTTCCTACCATGAACAGGTTTGGGAGGTCTGGGATGTCTGTCGCATAAGTCTCTTTAAATAGAAAAACAAATCCCCTCGCTGCTCGGTAACATTCATTGTCCTTCCATCTGTCTGTCCACTCATGTTGCCCCTGATCCCCCAGGTGCCCCCTTCCCCCAGCTAGTAAGTATCGAATGGGTACATCCAATGTACAGAGCTGACATGTGCGCCATTGCACTGACCGCATATGAATTGTCTGCCTGCTGTCACATTCAAGCATGCCTGCTCGCTGCAGTGCAGGTAAACTGTCCCCTAGTGACTATACACTGCTGATAAGTGTCCTGTGTCTGGGCGCATGAGGCATCTTTCGAAGCAGGTTGTAAATGCATCCCCATCCCTGCCCTGTGAAACAGAGTAGGTAATTACCATCTTTTAAATGGGTCTTACCCTCGTGCTGCCCAGCTGTACACATCTTCCCTGAAGTCCCCGTTTGTATTTCCCTATCTGCCCTGTACACAATACTCCCGAGGTGTCCACTGTATACAGGTCAGGATGGGGTCCACACTGGGGTGGCCATAAGTAGGGATTCTACTGATCGTGCTAGTGGGTAGCAGACAGTTCGGTTTCCATGTAAACTTAGGTGGGTTTTATACAAGAGGTTATCATCAAATCCTGACATGCTCCTGACAGTCGTGACACTTAAACACAGTGAAATACAGATAGGTATATACATTTTGCAGTTAAAATAAAATTATCAGTCTTTGTTTCCATCAGAAGGTGTAGTCATACTTCTGTATGGTTTGTTCTGTTATGTTTTCCGTACTCCCCCTGGGATGACCATCTGGTCTGTGTTCCTGTTTGCACCTGGGGAATGGACAATGACATTAGTTTGGTCACTGGAGTCTTTAAATGGTTTTAGTTGGGTCCAGTGCTTCCGTGTGCCTTTTCCTTTAATGTCTATGCAGGTCCAGGTGTCCCCACTTATTACCACGTCGTATGGCCCATTCCATTTTGGGGCAAAGCCTGGTTTGTCGGGCAGTGCTCGCACCAGGACATGGCTTCCTGCTGCTGGGACCTCAGGGAAGATTTTGAGTTCCCCTGCCTTGTCCTTTTTGTCCTGTTTGTCAATTACAGATTTCCATATTCCTTTCAATTGGGCGCTTAGTTTTACTACCTCCCCCAACCCCCAATTTTGTCTTTTAATGGACCCACATCGTGCCACCTTTGATTATTGCCTCTGGCAATTGCATTGCTCGGCCGGTCATTAATTCATATGATGTTAACCCAGTTGCCTGATTCGTATGGCTCTTAATCTCATTAGTATGGCTGGCAGCACTTCAGCCCATATTCTGCCTGAGGCTCGTATAGCCTTAAAGTATTTTTGTGTGTTCTATTCATTCTCTCGACCATCCCCGACCTCTGGGGGGTGATAAGGAATGTGACATTTTTGTCTAATTCTGAGTAATTGGCAGACAGTCTTCATGATTTAGCCTGTAAAATGCGTCCCTTGGTCGGAGTCGATCTGGAGGGGGCACCCCCACCCCTCCACCTTGGATTACCTCCTCCATTAATATTCTGGCCACAGTGGTTTCAGTGCAGTATTTGGTTGGGAATGCATCTCCCGACCATGTGAATTGTGATGACCAGGCAATGCCTTTTCCCATGGGAAATTGGTAGTGGCCCTGTAAAATCCATCTGAAGGTGTTCCCAGGGTCCCCTAGGTCTGGCTGGGGACCCATCCTAACTTGTATGGGTCTCCCTGGGTTGTGTTGTGCACAAACCATGCATCTGCAGCAGTACTTGGCCAAATCTCTTCCCATTCCCTTCCACCATCACTGTCTCCCTAGGCTTGCTATCATGGCCTGTCGACCTAGATGGGAGAGCCCATGGTTTAGTTCAAGCAATGTGTTCTGTATACTTGCTGCTGCTACCACCTTACCTGCTCATCTCCAGACACTATCTTCCCCTTTGAATGTCCTCTGCAGTTTCCATTGCTCTCTCTCTTCCTGTGGGGTGTCCTCCTATAGCTGCTGAATTTGGATAGCGTCTTTTGCTAATTCAGTAGTGGCTATTGCAGCTTCGTCTATGGCTTCTTGTTCTAGGGCTTTCTGAACAGCTCAGTCTGCTGTCTTGTTTCCTTTGAATTTTAGCCAACCTGGACTCTCTTTTTCTGGTTCCTTTTGATGGACTTTTATTTTAATTACTGCAGCCTTTTTTGGCTGTTCACTGGCACGTAATAGTGCCTGAATTCTTAATTGGTGTCTGCTAGGGGCTTGCCCTGCAGTGGTGAACCTCTTTTGCCCCATGCCACCATATAGTCATGGACTACACGGAAGGCATATCTACTGATGGTATGCATATTCAGGGTTTTTCCTTTTGCTAGTTCAAGTGCTTTGGTGAGTGTTACCATTTCTGGTACCTTGCGGACTGATTTCCATCAATCCTTCCGGACATAACAGTTTCTAACTCATCATTTACCACAGCCCATCCTGTTCGGGGCAACCCTGCTACGTATTTTCTTGACTCGTCCATGAAGGGGGTCTCCTTGGCTGTGTGTAGGGGAATATCCTTTACTCTCCCGCTATCTTCATCAGTAGCTATTTCCGCACAGTTGTTCGGTTCCCATGTCTAGAATTCCCTGAGCTGGGTTTTTCTCCCCTATCCCTAACTATTAATTTATCCTGGGACTCTGGGTATAATGGTATAGACTAGAACCTATTGGCTATGTCTGCAACAGTGAAAATCTTGTGTTCAGGGGCCAAGCCGTTTAAAATGGTGGAGGGGTCTGCTACAATGGAGTACAATTTGGGGGTGACCTTATTTAGTCCTGTATAATCAATGGTGAGCCAGTAGCTCCCATCAGTCTTTATTACTGGCCACGTCGGGGAATTAGTTGTACTTGTGGTTGCTTTCAGGATTCCCTATTTCACTAGTCCTTTTATTATCTCCACAACTGCTTCTTCTGCTTCGGGTTTTATTGGGTATTGCTGGTGGGGCTTATGCTCTGGTTTGAGAACCCTTATCAGGTCAATATTAACTAGACCTGTACCTAATTTGTTTCTGCCTATGCTCCGGGAACAGAGGTGCAGATGGCTCCGAATCCCCCCTTTCCGGGGTTCCAGTCCCTACTGGTGACTGGAGCAACTTTAATAGTTTCAAGGTGACTTGTACGTTTCCCACTCTCGGTCTTTCGACTGTCCTGTCTGGGCCAAATCAATTTCCCTTTTCAGACAATCAATTAGAGCATGATATTCTCTCATGAGAGCATTAGCCATTATGGTGCCCTCATTATTTTGGCACACATAGAATTTCATGGGGAGATGTATATTATTTATTTCTACGAGGGTAGTTTCGCTTAGGTAAACTAGTGTTTTATCCCCTCCTACCCCAGTTAACTGAATCATTTTATTTGTGTGGGGTAAGGGTAAGTTTGTGATGGATACAGTCGCTCCTGTATTTACTGGCATTTCACATTTCCTCTCTCCTATTACTGTGGGCATGTAAATTCTCCCCTCTTCCTTACTGTATGAATGGGGGCAGCTGGTTGTCAGCTCTGCTGACCTCGAGATTCCCGTGGTTCCACAGTGTTCCAAGTGGTGCTAGGGAATGCCACATGCTTTTCCCAATACACTGCTTCGATGTGTCCTATTCCGTTGCAATGTCTGCAGTATTTTACATTGTTTCCTGCTCTAACTCTTGTATTCTGTCTTCTACTCCAGCTCTTTAACTTGTTCCTGGTCCTTTCCTGCCCTACTCGTAGAGGCACTCGCTTGTTCAATTAGGCCTCCTAATTGGTATATTAACGTTAATCCTTTTTTTTTAACTTTTATTCCGTTTCTGTTAATCTATCCACAATCTCTCATTGTGCTAATGTCCGGGATGGATCCCAACCACTTTTCTTCATTTGCTCTGTCAATCCTTGTCTGTTTGCCTTGTATTTCAAGAGAACCTGCTGATCTGCCATTTAGCAGATCGTGTACCCCCAATACCACCAACAGTAAAGTGTTCCCAGCCAGGAACGTCTCTACCCCCTGGCTAATAATACTGTCCCAGCACCACCCTTCTGGCCATAACAGCCTCCTAGCAAGGTGTGCTCTCTACCGGTGGGACTTCTGTATCCACCTGGCCACTAATATTAATCAGTACCTACTGGTCAGCTGGAAATGCTGGCTCAATAAAGGTGTGCTGTCTACCGGGACTCCTCTACCCTCCTGGCCACCTCTAATGTTCGAACATCTTCTGATAGGCTCAGAAACCTACCTCTGGCCTGGTGTTCTCTCTACTGGTGGGACTGTTTACCCTCTTGGCCACTGCCACTATTCAAGCTCTGTCGTTCTACTACAGACTGACAGGGTATCATGGTCATGCTCCCCACCTTGTTTATGTGCACTCCACTGAGGTTTGGCTCTTGGTCAGAGTGATCAGCTCCTCTTCCTCACTACATTGGAAATTATAAATACAAACAGCACCCAACTTTTAACTTAAACTCTAACTGGACTCTGCGTTGTTAGCCCCTACAGAGTCCAATGTTACCTGACTTTGCCACTTGTGCTTTATAACTCCGAGTGCCCTTGGCTCCTCAATTCCCACTTCAAATCCCAACCTTCGCCTGGGGAGGCTACCCCTCTTAACAACCAGTTTAGGGTAGGACTTTTGAGACAGGCACTACCTTGTCTTCAGGCTGTTTCAGCACAAGTAGCAGTTTCTTACAACAGTTAATAGTCTTAAACACTTATTCTCCACAAACATGGACATAACATTTTTAACTCAGCACTGTAGTAAGTTAGACATTACAATCGGTATATTTTTTAAACTGTGTCCCTGGCCCGGTCTGACTCTTCCCGTTTGCAAGTACAAATTGGTTCTTACCCCGGCCCCCTGATCATGGCCTTCGACCAGGGCACCAGTAATAAGGACCCAGCTAGCAGCGCCAATTGTTGTGGGGGAAAATCACCAGTCTTGGAGTCAGAGTCGGGGTTCAGTGACAGAGTTTATTATGCAATGAAATACTGGAGCTCCGGGAAGAGAAAGACACTAACAGCACAGTGGTCAGCTGCGAGTCTTCTCTCAACCCAGAGCACATGTAAAGACTTTTATACGTTTTGAAATATAATAGGTCAGTGATGATGTTATTTTCTTCGTAACATGGTTTGTTTATTGTAAACATTGCAGAATCATTGACAGTTTTGATGCAGTCATTGTCAGTTCCCACGTAGCCTTTGTTAATTTCAGCGTGGTCGTTGTCAGTTTCAGTACAGACATTGTCAGTTTCAGTGTCTGTGCGGAAGTCCATTGCTGTAGTAATAGGCGCTAATCACTCTTCCTGAAGGGATGATTACTGCAGCCCTGGTTATTATCAATTTGTATTGAGTCCATATCAAACAGTTAGCATTTATATCAAAGGTGTTAGCTGGACCCAGACACTTTGGTGGGCAGTATACACTACTCGCCTTAAACTAATAAACTAGGTTGTGAGTGCATTGTGCTGGTATTCTGGTGGCCCCAGGCAGTGTCTGTGTTTGCTCCGCTGTCTCTCTCCATTTTGTGGTTCGGCTGTCATCTTGTGTGTCAAGTGGCCAATGTATGGCTCAGGGGCCATCTTGTGTGTCTGTGTGTCTAGTGTCACCCTGTCTCGTGCCAGCCCCACTTCACTGTAATCAGTGGTGTGCCACAAGGATTGATGCTGGGTCCACTGCTTTTAGTTATTTGTCTAAATGATTTGGGTGTGAACATAGGAGGTAGAGTTAGTAAGTTTGCAGATGACACTGAAATAAGTTAAAAATCACACAACACCAGGTTATAGTCCAACAGCTTTAATTGGAAGCACACTAGCTTTCAGAGCGACGCTCCTTCATCAGGTAAAGGACCATCGCTCCGAAAGCTAGTGTGCTTCCAATTAAACCTGTTGGACTATAACCTGGTATTGTGTGATTTTTAACTTTGTACACCCCAGTCCAACACCGGCATCTCCAAATCATGACACTGTAATAGGTGGTGTAGTGGATAGCGAATAAGTTTTTCTCAGAGTGCAATGGATCTTGATCAGATTGGTCAATGGGCCGAGGAGTGGCAGATGGAGTTTAATTTAGATAAATGTGAGGTGTTCATTTTGGAAAGGCAAATCAGAGCAGGACTTATACGCTTAATAGTAAGGTCCTGGGCAGTGTTGCTGAACTAAGATCTTGGAATGCAGTTTCATAGTTCCTTGAAAGTGAATTCACAGGTAGACAGAATAGTGAAGAAGGCGTTTGGTATGTTTATCTTTATTGGTCAGAGTATAGAGTGGGAGGTCATATTGTGGCTGTACAGGATATTATTTAGGCAACTTTTGGAATATTGTACGCAATTCTGGTCTCCCTTCTAGTGGAAGGATGTTGTGAAACTTCAAGGGTTAAGAAATGATTTACAAGGATGTTGCCAGGGTTGGAGGGTTTGAGGTATAAGGAGAAGCTGAATAGGCTGGGGGTGTTTTCCCTGGAGCAACGGAGGCTGAGGGGTGACTTTATAAAGATTTATAAAATCATAAAGAACATGGTTAGGGTAAATAGGCAAGGTATTTCCCCTAGGTTGGGGGAGTCCAGAATGAGGGGAAAAAAATGTAAATGGGACCTAAGGGGACACTTTTCATGCAAAGGGTGGTGCATGTATGGAATGAGCTGCCAGAGGAAGTGGTGGAGGCTGGTGCGATTACAACATTTAAAAGGCATCTGGATGCGTATACGAATAGGAAAGGTTTAGACGGATATGGGCCAAGTATTGGCAAATGGGATTGGATAATGTTAGGATATCTGGTCCCATGGATGAGTTGGACCGAAGGGTCTGTTTTCGAGCTGTACACCTCTCTGACTCTAAGTAAAATTTTCGGATGATGTGAAGGCCCAACATCACCTCTGGCCAGTATGGAAGTGGGAGAATTTAGAAAGTTTCTTATAAGTGATAAATATTCAACAAATGTTGTAATAGTCAAGAATGACATTCCTGATGAAGAGCTCATGCTCGAAACATCGACTGTCCGGCTCCTTGGGTGCTGCCTGACTGGCTGTGCTTATCCAGTGTCACACTTTTTGACTCTGATCTTCCAGGATCTGCAGTCCTCACTTTTTTTCTCCAAGTTATAAATATCCAAATTACGACATTAATTGGAATGACCATCCAGTCAGCAGAACCCATTCCTATTTGTCAAATTGGGCATTTTCCTAAGCATAGAAAATAAGGATTTATTTGTTCTTTCTTCTAATTACTTTATATGTTGCAGCAATGGTAATCTGTAAAACAATTGATTTCAAAAATTGACAATTACAACAGCTTTCAAAGAAGAGCAAAAGTTTTCTTCCACTTTATATTTAAAAAATGCTGTAGTGGCTGTACTACACAGAAATAAAAAATAATGCACCAAAACAGAAATTGCTGGAGAAACTCAGCAGGTCTGGCAGCATCTGTGGACGTAGCTATTCTGTTTTTACAGATGCTGCCAGACCTTGAGTTTCTCCAGCAATTTCTGATTTTATATGTTTTAGATTTTCAGTATCCACAGTTCTTTGTTTTATGGAAAACAATGTGCTTATGATTAGATTCCCAACAGTGTGGAAACACATCCAACAAGTCCGCACCGACCTCCGAAGAGTAACCCACCAGACCCATTTCCTTCTGACTAATGCACCTAACTATATGGGCAATTTGACATGGCAAATCCATCTAACCTGCACATCTTTGGATTGTGGGAAGAAACTGGAGCACCCGGTGGAAACCCATGCAGACAGAGAGAGAATGTGCAAACTCCACACAGACAGTCACCAGAGGCTGGAATCAAACCCAGGTCCCTGGTGCTGTGAGGCTGAAGTGTTAACCACTGAGTCACTATGCCACCCATTATGTACTCCATCAATACAGCATTTCTGTTCCCTTTAAGTTGATGGGCAGAAGTTCCTAGTCTGGGAGTGTGTGATTTCAGGGTATATGATCCTGTAAACTATATTAAAACTTGCATTATGTTGGGAAGAGAGACACAGTTAACATGTGCTGTTCATAGGACAAATGCAAGATTGCCAAATCACAAATGAACAGAACAGTTTATACCATAGGATAAAAGTGTGCTCATTGGTTGGCCAGCTGACACTTACTGGCCAAGAGATTTCCATGGAGAACCCAACACCAACCTGTTAGCTCCTCAAGCTCCTAGGCAATTTATAAAAGGCACAAGCCTGGAGCATATTACTTTTCGTTGCAGAGAAGAGGTCCCTATATACAAATGAATATCATTTTTAGTAACAGTAAATGAGCCTTGTTGCAATCTTGATTATCTTACTTTGATTGTCTTTGGATTGACATTTGTGGCAATGGAGATATGAGAAAAGACAGCAGGATATGGTGGCTCAGTGATTAGCACTCCTGCCTCACAGCACCAGGGACCCAGGTTCAATTCTAGCCTTAGGTGACTGTGGAGTTTGGGTGGATTGGCCATGCTAAGTTGCCCATAGTGTCCAGGTTAGGTAGATTCATCATGAGAAATGCAAGAATGAGCGTAGATGGGTGAGGCTGGGTATGATGGTCTTCAGAGAGTTGGAGTGCACTTGCTGGGCTGAGTGGCCTAACCTCACAGTTGGTAATATCTAGTCTGCATTACATTAATAAAGCCTAGAATATTGTGAATAAACATTTCATATCAAACAGCTCCAACCCTCTACCCCCACCCTCTATGATACCAAGAGCCATGGATTTATCTTGAAGAGGCAGAAAAACTAAAAAAAAGTACATGGGGCAATAAAGTAAGAAGTATACTGGGAAGTCCTTATCTACTCCCCTCCTGCTCAAAAGATGATATGGATCATCTGTTAATTCTTATCTTCGACATGATTCAATTGTTGCTGTAGTAGTAACCAGTGCAGCACTCTTTTGAAGGTGTGTAGAATCCGTACATACAGTATCTGGCAGCTATTTATTTCAGCAGCTCATTGTGTCTGTTGCCTGTAAGTCCTGGTTACCGACTGTTTTCACAGCCAGTTGAGTTTATTTGCTGATGTGTGGGCAAGAGTAGTTTTGCTTTTCTTCTTTTTACTTATAAAAGGTATTAAACTATTCATTAATGTCTTCATGCCAAATCCCTGTGTGTGCAATTTTGGGTTAATTCCACCACAATTTTTTTTTCAAAATATGGGGAACTTCAATTCCTCTTTTTAAATGGGTTTCCTCAGAACCACTTCTGCGATCTGTACATAATTCTTTGAATCAGGATGCCGGAAGTTAGTTCAGTACTGTATTTGGGCCAGAGATCCGCTATGGTGGACTATGACTAATACTGTCATGGTTCTGCTATTATTGAGCTTGATTGGGCAGACCCTGGCAATAACATTTTGGGTTTGCAAAGCTGCAAATGATGGAGTTGATCATACATGGTTAAATGTTGTCCCACCATCTTTTAAAACTACGTATCCCAGATCTCAACAATTAAGTATGAGAAAGGAATATTCTCATCACCTTTCTGATACTTCTACTAGTTATCTTAAATTCGTACCTAATGTTTATTGACCCTCTTGCCAGTGAAGATATTGATTATCAATCCCTCAGAATTTTAAATCTTTTCATCAATCTCCCCAAAACCTTTTCATTACCTAGGAGGAGAATCTCACCTTCTCTCCGATCTCCTTCTTCCTGGTATCATTCTGGCAAATTCCCTTTGTAAAATCTCCAAGGTCTTTCTAAATTGCAGTGCCCAAAATTAGACCCACTAATCCAGCTGAGGCCTAATCAGTGCCTTTTAATGGTTCCGTATAACTTCCTTGTGTTGTATTTTATACTTCTATTTACATAGCTAAACATCTAAGTTACTTTTCGAATAGTATTATCGTCCTGTCTTGCCAACTTTAGCTGAACCAAAAGTTAATTGACACTTTGCCTGAAAGAGGAACCGGCTGGGTCAATTTCTCCAATTATATTTAAAGACTTTACTAAAACTAGGAATGAACCACTGACTATTGTTTATTTGAAACATTATTATTGATGCTGAACTTTATTAGCTGGTTCGATTTTAAGCTGTCTCTTTTAATTCATGGTAAAGTGGAGTAATTTGAAGAGAGAAAAATGTCACTCTGAAACAATCTGCCCAAGTGACAGATCACTGTGATCTCATATGAAATCTAACCCATGTAACTTGTTCATTAAGAAGATAGAAACTCAAATCAAGACTTAATGAAAGTTAAGCACAAGTTTTAACACCATGATACAAAGGAGACGGCAGATGGCTCTGCTGCATGTAGTCTCTCAGAGTTAGATAGATTTGATTGTATTAAGAAGTTAATGGGAAATACCACTTCATAATTAAATATATTAGTTCCCTATTAGGTAATGTTTACTTGGTATTGATTTTGGTTTGTTGCAGTATAAGTCTCAAATATGAAATTGTCCAGTACAATCCCTTCACATCTGTTCCTGGTAAATTGATAGATCTTTTTAAATGTTGTCCAACTCTTGGAGGATTATAACAGCTGGATGCAATGACCTGTGCTGTACTTGTAAAAGTTTAATTAATTTTTACATCTTCAATGATTGCTTGCTGTGCTAAAATTCTTGAAATCTTGTTATTCATCCTAGCTTAGCAATGATGAACAGCTCAGGCTACTCAATGCAGTGAAGAACCGAGAGCTCACCATTGATGAAGCCTGGCAAGTTGCTCAGAGTGGTAAACCAACACTTCAGGAACCAGGCAAACCAGATAAAGTAAGATAACAAAAATTCTCCTTTGTTAGTCATTGAAAATAGATTAGATTTGAAGCTGCCTCAATTGTTTAGTTTAAATGTGGTTATGAATTTAGACAGAAAATTGCATTGCACTGCATAAATGAGCTTAAATTTTATAATGAGCTCATTAAATAATGTAATGGTAGAACACAGCAACATTTACCTGCAAGTGAAATATTGTAGCAAAGAATTTGATATGGCTCTGCCAAGAAATATATAGTTAACTTAAGTTTGTCACTATAAGAGCAAACCTTATAGGAGTAAAACATTTTAGGTAGTATATGTTCTCAATTTTTTTAATGTTTGGCACAGTACCATTTTTAACTGTACTAAGCACTATTAGTTGGAATATTTTTGGGAAGATAAAATATTTCTGGTTGTGTACTATCCTCATTTTTAATAACACAATGTGATCTTCTGTTGGGCAGCAAACAAATCTGGTTATATTAAGTAAGTCTGTTGGCCTTTTTTTTTAAAAAGATGCTACTTAGGTTTTCTATTTGAATACTTTCAGATGGAAAGAGGATAAACATTGAAGATTTCTAACTTATAATGGAGAATGTATGTCCCCAGTAAATTCATGAAGAGAAACACTATTGTCCATTGTATTCACTCAAATTCCCATCACAGGTCTCTCTATGACTCAACAATCCTGTAAGGGCTGAACTTGGCAGGGAAGCAAAGACCTTCATGGAGTCTTTTGAAACCATTTATTTATGAGGTTTTCAAGTCTGTGATAATTTTAAATTACCAAAAAGGGCTGTTACAATCTATTTCTATCTGAAGCATGTCAGTGAATCGTCTAAATATCTTTTGGTCTCTAATGCTCATGTTAAAGTCAAAAACCAAACATTGATTAGTTGTCAACTAATACTTAATGCAAACTGTTAATATAAAGTGCAACGATGGATTATTGCATTCAAAATCTAAAAAGTACTTCTTGATTTCATAATACACAACACAGTTTTGCTTACCTTTAAGAGTGGTGATGTTCATCTTTATTATGCAGTAAGATTGTATTTCTTGCTATATTTTGCCTTATCCAGCAATATACTGCAATTGCCACTTTACTTGTCAGAGAATCCGACATGACATCAACATTATTAAAGAACTGATGCTGACTGTTTTATGCCTTAGTGGTATATATAAAGGAAAGTGGTCTCATAAAAGAGCAGATGAAAATGTAATGAGTGAAAACAATTCTTTGTAAGTCATTTCACATGATGAAGACAGTAACAGTAGATGCTCTGTTGGATCTGGTAATTCTTAAAGGATTGATTTTTATCATCTTTGCATCTGGGGAATGCTCCAAGGCAAAGTAAACAAAAAGACAAACTACAGAAAAGGAGACCTAGTGCACTGACCAGGGATCTCCTAGGAATGCTTGATGGGATTTATTGAATAATTTCACTCTAAGATGGCACATCCACATTGATGAGATGATATGTCTGTGAGCACAGGTCTCATTTACTTTCCTTAACACCAGTTGGGATTTGGAAACTTGGACCCATGAATTAATAAAAAACCTGAGATGATTGTAACATGTGCAGTCCTTTGTCTCTGCAATCCATAACCAAATTTATTTGCAGCTTCTTTTGTTTTGTGCTTAGATACCTGAAAATACACAGTACAACTTTTCTGTCTACAAATATAATCGATACAGATGGCAGAAGAGAGTGCTGATGGTAAGCTGACCAACTGTCTCAATAATTAAATATCTCAAGTAACAGTTGAACATGCTTTCTTAAGGGAGCATGATCTGTTGCAAAACATTTTTTATTTCATTGGGTAATGCTTTAAAATGATGCATTATTGGATCACCTTCTCTTGCGTTCATTAATGACATGACACTCTGCTTGTCTGTCCTCTCTCTCCCTCACCCACTGTCTTACCCTCTCTCTCACCATACACAGCAAAATGGTGTACATTTTGCCTTTTTGTATTTGTATACAGAAACCTTCTCAGATATTGACATAGTCCATGCCCTGTGTGGCAAATTCTTTACAGCCTTCAAGCTTAGGCTGATATCTGGCAAGTAACATTAATTCCTTAGACGTTCCAGACAATCACCATTTTCAACAGTAGAGAATCTAACCAGCTTACATTGACATTAGTTGCATTACCATTGCCGAATGCCGATTATCAACTTTCTGTGCTTATCATTCATCAGAAATATAACTGAATCAGCAATGTAAGTATTGTGGCTACAAGAATAGATCTGGAGCTGGAAATTCAGTGGTGAGTAACTCACTACTTAACTCCCCAAATCCTGTCTAGTATCTACAAGGTATGAGTCAGGTGTGCAACTCCAAAACCTTGACACCACCCAGGACATAGCAATCTCTTGAGCAGCACTTTATCCCTCCATTACCAGTGCATGGTAGCAGCAGTGTATACCACCTACACGATCAACTGCAATAACTTTGAAAGGCTTTTCAACAACACCTTTCAAACTTACAACTTCTGCTCTTAGAAAAACATAGGTAGCGCTAAACATGGGAATATCATGACCTCCAA